>NC_072895.1:85151515-85454545 GCF_027943255.1 Anastrepha obliqua | reverse complement strand
AAACGTAAATTACAGTTTGAAGCATAGAAGACATACATAACGTCTCAACTGGAAACGATTGAGGCTGAAGTAGATGCTGTAAAAACTCGCCTCTGTGAACTACAAGTGAATCGCCCGCATATTTTAAGAAGTGGTCCCAAAGTACAAGCTCTATCCTTCCATAGCACTGTACCATTCCCATTCTTTAAGCTCCAGTTCGAAAAAATCACAACAAAAAATCACTGAACTAGTGCAGGTAAAGAGAAATACGAGATTCAATATGTAATGCTAAGTATTTATCAATTTTTTTTATATAACTTATATTATAAATGGTTTTCGATCAAGAATGATAGAATACACGATTGCCCTTTCGAATTTGCCGTGTCTCATTAGAGCCCATGAATATACAAGCAAAAGGAAGGAAAATTACTTATTTGTGATGAAGAAGAGTAGGTGGAAGCAATGGAAACAACCAAACACAAGAAATTATACGCACACACACATACTTTCTTGCCACATCGTTTTCCGCATAAAAACGCAAACAAACTAATTTTGGAGGCTTTATATTAATTTGTGCTTTCACAATTTAACACACGGCACTTCGTTTTCATTAGTTTGATTAATTAAAATCTCACAAATCACAATATTACCAAGCTATTCACAAACATGTAATTTCTCCTATTTTTGTTTGTTTTGTATTGCGCAGAGACGTCAGACTTGTCAAAATCGCGAAAAATAAAGTAACTGTTTTTTAATGGCGCCACCTTAGATCCTCAATTCGCCTTGGTTTTTGATACATGTATGCACGGAACGTATCCATTTTTCTACAATGCTGGCAAGTTGCAACAGTACCGTGTAACAATTGGGTCAACCTGAAACGGCCTGTACCAATACAACACTGGCTGAATAACTCGATACAAAAATTCGTTGGTTTTTTAATTGCACCTCTTTTAATGTGCATTTTTTTTGATGAGGTATGCGAGCACGCTTCACCTATAGGTACAGTTGTTCAGAAAATCCATTCCAATTTTTCAATGATAATTTTATATATTTTAATGAAGTTATGTAATTTGTGACTTTAAACAATTAAAAGTGCTTAACATTGTTAGAATTTTAAGGTAAGTTAAAAACTATCAAATGTGGAAGAATGAAATTCAAATATCGTAATGCGTGGTGACAGTATTTTATCTTGCTAATAGGAATTTTGCCGGTTTCGTTTTGTGTTTTTGCGTTGACTTTTAACATTAACATTTTTATCAAGTTTTAATTTTAAAGGGTTTTTCAATTGGCGCGGGTCGATTTTGGCGCCCTATGGCAGCCATTTTGTTTTGGTGACATCTGTCAAATCTTTTGTTTATGCCAAATCATCATGGCAAGTTACACGATTGAACAACACGTTCAAATGATAAAACTTCTTTATTATCAAAATTAGTGTTTATTAACGCAAACGTTGCGCGCATTGCGCCCATTTTTCGATAGGCGTGGTGGCCCCTCAAAGTCGACTCTTCAACGTGTGGTGGCCAAATTTGAGACGACCGGGTCAGTAAAGAATCAGCCAACACCGGTACGTTCAAGGAACGCAAGATCAGCCGAGAGCACAACCGCGGTCCGTGAAAGTGTACAGCAGAAACCGAGGCAGTCTATTCCTCGCCGTACACAAGAACTTGGCCTTTCGCAGACTTCAACTTGGCGAATTTTGCGTCGGGACTTGGGCCTACACCCGTACAAGATCCAACTGACCCAGGAGCTCAAAGTTGATAACCATAGACAACGCCGTTTGTTCGCTGACTGGGCTTCGAATCGCCTGATGTTCCCTATTCAACACCTTCACAATGAGGCACAAACGCTCCCTGTAATGGAGCACAATAAACTGCTCCGCAGGCAAGTTCCTGCCCGGGTGCTACCGTAGGTTTCACCCTTACAGACACCTGCTTGAGCCAGAGCCGCCTCCTAGGCCCGTCAGGAGACACCTTTTAAACTATGCTGACGAGATCCAGGACAAAACTGACAGAAATTACTGGACCAGACAGTCAATAAACGACATTCACCGGGAGACCCTCACCACCTTCTTAAGCTCCCGACCTGTGAGACCAACCACCACCTATTGAAGATGAAGAGCTCCAGCTTCCCCGTGAGACCCGTGTAACGCACAACTACGTTCTGGATACTGTAGCAGGTTAAAATCCTACTTATTCAGAATTGACCTCGACATACCAAACATATGTCCGGCATGTGAAGATACCCCGCACGACACCAACCACCTTTTCACATGCCCCCTAAAACCTACTCATCTAACACCCCCTCTCCCTCTGGACCCAACCCGTTGAAACAGCATGTTCCCTGGGTCTACATTTAGATGTGCCAGACGAGGACGACCGGTGATATACCCTACACTGATGGGGCTTCTATTACTGTTAAAACAACAAAAACAACAGACTGGGTTTAAAAAGCTGCAGCAAAACAGAACTCGCCAGAAGATTCGAGCTGCCAGATCTAGAAATTACGATAGTTATTAAGCACAAGTATATAAGCAGAGGTGCATGCGCATGGGGTATTCAAGTCGTTTCCTTTCCTTTTATTTGTATATGCCCGGAGCGTGACGTTGTAGCGAATTCGGAAGACACAATCCTGTGCTCTATCACTCTTGGAAGGGGTTGCTTGAAAATATGGAAACATGAACCACTGACTTCGTTTCATTTGAACTTACTTTTACGCTAAAACCAGAACATTTTATATAAAAAGTTCATGATTAAATGTGTAAGCCATTATGCAAGAAATAAAATGAAAAAATATACGTAAATTTGAGTAAGAAATAAAAGAAAATAAAAACAAACATTTAAAATATTTTTATTCTCAAATGGTTAAATATATTTTTATTTTATTTCATTAGCACTTAAGAAGATTTTAATAAGCGACTAATATAGCTTTCGGTAAAGGTATCCTTTCTTTAGAGTAAAATAAAATCAACTAAATTCTAATACAGAGTTAATTAGATAGAAAATTGTTTCCCTGACATTAATGATGTCGATAAAAGTATGATACCATATACGAGTAATACAAGGTTGCGCCCGTTCCCACGACAGTCGGTTCTACGTAACCGGACCGACCCGGATCTATATTTGCTCAAGGTCTGTGACTTTAGCAGCATTCCCTATATATATATATATGTATGAAGAATGCTTATGCTGCTACAACAACAACAAGGTTGCTTGTCATCATAGAGTCGTCCTATTTGTGAAGAGGAAAAATAGGCGAAAGCAATAAAAACTACCAAACACACTTTCATGCCACGACGTCATCCGCATAAAAACGCAAAAAAAACTGCTTTTGGAGGCTTTATATTAATTTGTACTTTCAAAATTTAACACACGGCACTTCATTTTAATTACTTTGTTTAGTTTATGTTCATGAAAAATAAAGTAATTGTTTTGTTAAGGGGGGGGTAAGGGATAAAAATCGATTTTTTTTTTTGCATGTTATTGTAGTAAAATATTTCAAAAATACCGTGTTAAAATTTTAAGTCAATCCGAGCAAAACTTTTTAAGTTATAGAGCATAAAGCCGAGCCGCCTCAAACATCTGCCGAGACGCAGCAGTTGCGCGCGTAGTCCGTTACAAACGTATACCTGCGTGCGGACTCAGACTAAGGAGGGCAGGATAGCTCGTAGACTTGCTAAAAAAGATGCTGAAGACAATGACAAAGCTAGTGGAAACATACTCTATGGTGCTGGAATCGACGACTCCGTGTAAGCAGAGAGAAAAAAGTATTTTCTTGACGTTTTCATAACTTAAAACTTTAAACGCGGTTTTCTCGAAGCTTTTTTTTTAAAGTGCGTAGTCATTGGCATTTGAAAACTACTCAACCGATCCTTTTGAAATTTTGCACACATATTTTACATATAAAAAACATATTTTACATATAAAAAAATCGAATAATTTAGTTAAAGTATGAGTTAAACTTCCCCCAACGTTTTTTTTTCGCCATTTTTTTATATTAAGGTGGTTTTACACCTACAAAATGGCGGCATTTTTTTCGTCAAAAATCACTTTTTACTTCAAACGACTACCAAATAGCTGAAAATGAAAATAAATCGTCAAAATAAACGTTGGGGGGAAGTTTAACTCATACTTTAACTAAATTATTCGATTTTTTTGATTTCAGATGATTCTACGCTGAGATATGCTGACTACTGCAAAATGTATTTTTGAAAAGACGTCTACGTAAATGTGCTCTCATTCGCTCATTTTGCAATATTTTTACATGAAAATTGTATCAAATATTCTTGAAATGTTACTTTATAATATGCAACAACTTTTAATAAACTGACTTGAACCGTTTCGCTACAATAAATTCATGAAAAAAGTGTTTTTTTTTAGCGTTTATCCCTTAATATTGGTGCAACCGTACCGTGTAAGCTTCTACCATACCTAAAAAGAATTAGTAGACCTGAAACGGCCTGTACAAAATACAACCCTGGCTAAACTCGCTATGACAATTCGTTGAATTTTTAATCGCTTCTCTCTAAATGTGCATTTTCTTTAATGAGGCACGCTTCGTGTATAGGTACAGTTGTTCAGTACATCCATTCCAATTTTGAAGTGAATCGAAAAGGTGTTTGTTTTGTGGTCGTTTTACAATCTTAACGAAATTAGGTAAATTGTGATTTTAAATAATTAAAAGTGCTTAACATTGTGCAAATTTAAGGTAAGTTGAAAACTATCAAATGTCGAAGATTGAAAATGAAATATCGTAATGCGTGGTGACAGTATTTTATCTTGCCAATTGAAATTTTGCCGGTTTTATTACTTTTTTTTGATTATCGTGGTTTATTGTAATGTAACGTAAATTGTTACACTTTTATCAAGTTTTACTTAATTTTCTAAGTACTTAATGCGTTTATTTGTATAAGTAGCGTGTTTCTAACCTGATTTAAAGTGTAAATGACAAATCGATTAATTGTCTTCGCTCGTAGTTATGGCGGGCATTCCTTACTTTCTGACGCCACCGAAATTTGTTTCATACATAACTTAAATTGAAATGCAAAGAAAATAGTGGAAACATGTTTTTATCAAAGTAGATATGTTTTATACAAATTATTAGCATATATATGGGAGATAAATATTAACTATAGTGTTTAGGTAAAAATACAGTGATTCTATTAGCGGCTAAAAAATTCGCCGCCAATGTCTGCTAATCAAACGCTGTGTGTATATAAGTTTGGCGCCAAATTCATAAATATCGTTCAATTTGAAATTTGCTTCCACATATAATTTCACTCCACTGTGCATATTATTGTAGGGCATGTGCATACATATCTCTCGATTCCCTTATGCTATTATCATTTGTTGGCGATTGCAGTAGCTTATAAAACGCTGGTTATTGCGTTAAAGCCTTAAATAGTAGTTATCTCTAGTCTTAGTCTTAGGAAATAGTGTGGTGTGAGAAAGGAGTGTCGGACAAACTTCAGAGTTCAAACAATTCGTCGCGAAATGATCCAGAAACGAATATTCGACGCCGATTAGCTAATTTTGGAATCGTCAAAAATCAACTTTGGGAGGTCATTCCGGTAATTATCATGGAAATGTTTCGGAGCTATACAACAATGATATGTCCGAGTTGTTTTTCACCAACAAGACCACTCAAAGTTGTGAAGAAAAACTTTCGGGTGGTCGTCATGGCGTGCGTTCATCAATTGATCGTCACAGTCCTGTAACTTCACGCTCATTGATTTATATTCGTGGCACTATTGCCGGTCGGGATAACGTCGCAAGTCATTAAAAATTGTATCGACAGCTTGAATCGCTGACATTAATGCATATACATACCTTTAAACGAAAGGCATAATCAATTTAATATCTCACCGTTTATTTTCTATAGTTCTTATTGGGTCATTTTCATTAGCGGCAGCAAATGTTGCCAACTTACTAATATTCGTATGTAAGTTTTGGCGCCAAATTGCACATCGTTTAATTTGGAATTGGTGTTGAAATTTCATTTACTCAGCTGAATTTCTCTTATTTTATATCTGGAAAGCAAATTTTGATTTCAATTGGATTTGATTTTATTTCCACTCTCTTACTTTCCTACCACCTAATGTAAATTCAATTTTTTGTCTTTGTTTTTATTAATTTTTACTTTTGAAAAATTTTCTATTTTCCCCCACCCTCTTTATTACTTCGCTTTTGCTACGCTGACGCAGCATTGCCGCCATTGCAGCTGGTAGTTTGTCGTTTGTTTTCGTCTTGCTTTTTCATAGTATGCCTCTTTTGACTTTCATTTACTCGTTATATTTTTTTTGTCACCACACATCTGTGTCTTCCATTCTTCTGTGCATACGTTGTTGGTTATTTTGGCCTCTGGTGACGGTCAAGCATTGTTTGACAAGAACTTTATATGTGTGCGCGTCGGGTGCTTGACGCTAATATCTAAAATTTTTGATTTTTACCGACAACAAGTATGTGTGACACGACGCCACCCGACTGCACTAACACATACAAAGCGCAGTCAAGCATGCTGTATCGTCACCAGAGGCCATTTGTTCTGCAAAGCGTTTCCTGTTGTACACGCGAATACACAAATTTCATATACATACTTATATGTGTGTGACCAAATTTTCACCGAGCAAGGGAAGTAACGAGTAAACAGCAGCATAAAAATAACTAGGTAATAAAACAGCTCAACGATGCCGCAGTTAGCAGCGCTGCTGCTAGCTTAACTTTTCACCCAAAGGCAAAATCGAAAGGTCTGCATATGCCATTGTACAGTTGAAATTAAGGATTGTTTGGGAAAGGTTTATCTAAATAACGTCGTTTAATTGGTTCAGTGAGATTAAGATATTTTATTTATTTGTTCTGTATGTAAATCCTAGTGACTTTACAAAAATAATTCATGTACATATATAGGATGGAATTTTTTTTTATTGAAGAATTGTTAATTTTTGGCGGGAGGAATATATGTAACAACAGACTCTGCTGTTACTTGTCATTGTTCACTGGTTAAATTGAATTGTTCATTTCATTTACATTTTTAGAATGTATTTAAATTAGTTACACTGTTTTGTGGTCACAGAATCGTGTTTTAAAAGTTATTTGTTTTAAAATATATATTTCCTAAAATTTCGTTGAATTTTGTTTGTACCAAAATAAAACTCACCTTATATGGATAATGAAGCATTTTTGTTAGAAGCGTTTCAGACATTTTTTATTTTATTAAATAGTCAAACTATCATAAGTAGTTTAGTGTTACAATGATATTTTAATGTTTTAACTTTTTTTTATTACAGACGAAATTTAGCAATTTCACTTATATTTTCCATATAAACTCGTGAACGCAAGAAAAAAATCGAAATGTCTGACAAACCAAAGCGTCCTCTTTCCGCATATATGTTGTGGCTCAACAATGCACGCGAACAGATTAAGCGCGAAAATCCAGGCATTAAAGTTACCGAAGTGGCGAAAAAAGGTGGGGAGTTATGGCGTTCAATGAAGGACAAGTCGGTAAGTTAATGTTTGAAATGTGAATCGAATTTTAGGTTTATTAATGAATTGGACTTTTACCAGGAATGGGAAGCAAAGGCAGCTAAAGCCAAGGAAGATTATGAGGAAGCGGTGAGAGAATTTGAGGCCAATGGAGGCAGCTCGGCAAATGGCAGTACAAAGAAGCGTGGTAAAGCGGCGAAAAAGCCCGCCAAAAAGAGCAAGAAAGCTGAGTCCGAGGACGATGATGAGGATGAAGAAAGCGACTAGATCAAACGAAAAAAACTTCTTAATTATAACAAAACAAAAGAAGACCTGCTTGTCCGTCTGTAATCTCTGCCCATTCTTACATTTATATTCATAAAATCAGCTGGATTGAAAACACGTTTGCACAAAGTTTCAAGTCACTCACATCAAAAGTAAAACAAAAATATGCGTCATTTTCGATCGTTTACACATGCATTTATCGTATGAAAAGTATTTAGTTGTAGTGAAAGTAACAAAATAGAAACTTTGCATTTAATTTAATATAATAAAATTAAATAAATATTGATCAAAATGCATAGTTATAAGTAAATGTTCTGAAAAGTCGTGAAAAGAAAAAATAAAAATTAATATTATATATGTGACTGAATATATACATATAACTATTGCGGTTGTATTAATGCGAATAAGAAAAGGAAAAATGTGTAATTAAAAGTAAATAATGTGCGTCGCCTTTTACAGCCGATGATAAACTGAAAAAACTAGTGGATAGCGGAAAGTTGGTCGTACTAAGGTTTTTCATAGTTTACCTAAATGACTAAGCATTGAATGAAAAAATAAAAGCTGATCCTTTTTAATGAGAGTAGTTGGGGAGAAAGTACAAAATATATACTGATACTTAAGTTGGTATTTGCTATACTATTTTCAAACTGAATTTGTAAATTCATAACTGGAAGGTGTAGTATTCAATACATTTTTCTGTATACACTTTAGTTAACAAAACTAGCTCCGCCTTGAAGAAACAAATTTAATGTACGACTTTTTAGAACGGCATTAAAAATTATAGTTTATTTTAAACAAAACATTGGTTTTATTATAAAACATATGTGTATTAGGGCGGGTAATTTGTTTTCGGCATCGTACTCTATAAAGCGTCGTGCAAAAGTGATGCCTAGATGTTAGCAGTGAATAGTACTTTTTCTTGTGTTTTCTTTGACATGTCAGGCACGTGATGGAACAACACCTTGAAATTACTGAAACTTATGAAAATGGTCAATCTTTAAGAACAACACATCGCAAAATCCGTTATGTTTATGACAAAATCATCCGTATAAGTCGACATCAAATGTTGGTGAAAAAATTTCAAGAAACTGGTTCTATCGAGGATAAACAAAGGCAGGTGGACTGGCAGACTAAAAGAGAGACTGACACGTTCGCCTGACAGTAGTTCTACGTTACGGAAACGACCCGGATTTGCTATATATCTGGCCAGGCACTTCCACTCCAGCAGCACTTCTCGTACGTGTAGGGGAATGTTTTTGCTGCTACAACAACAACAACCAAAAGCTGAACGTTTTGTTGTGCTGCTGTAGCGCAGTGTTGCTGAACAACTTTCAACATCGATATCTCGGGGGTTCTCACCAATTAATTAAGCATTCTTGAAACGACTGTTCGGCGTATTTTACCTGTACATATGGTCTTGGTGGGTCTTTAAATGATTGATTTGAATAAAAACAGCGAAACCTGAATGTTTACATGTTTTATTTTTTTGCATTTTCTTAAAGTGTAATATCTCAAAAATATTGTGTGAATCCGACAAATACTTTTCGAGTTATTCAACAATTAATAAGGGCCGCTCGGACACTCAAAACTTAAAATGCGTTTTTCTCAAAACTATGTTTTTTGAATTAATGATCACTGTAACTTAAAAACCGCTTGGTAGATTTCAATAAAATGTATACTGCATTTGAAAAACATAAAAAACTCATGCCTGATCGAAGGATTTTTTTCGAGTTTCTTTAAACAATTATTGGCGTTTTTTTTCTCGAAAATCTGAAAAATATTTCCTGAGGCCGTCATATTGTTAATTTTGAAAACAAAAAGCTTTGATCAGGCACAAAATTATCTATTAATGTTCTAATTTCTCTTGTCCGATTGATTTTAGATGAATCTCCAAGGACATATGATGATCACCGCAAGGGACTTCTGGAGAAAAGGACTATACACACAAACAGCGATAACTTTTACAATTATTAATTTTATTTTGAAATTTTGGTAAAGTTAAGTCGAAAAATGATGTGTTAACCCTTTCGCTACATCTTTTTATTGCTCCATCCAAAAAATCCAAATTTTTGTCTGAGTATTTATTTTAGGACCAATAACAATACAAATAAATTTTAATTTTATTTTTTTTGTTAAGTGTTTTTTTTTAATGTTGCCATATGGCAACAAATGTTTTGTATTGGTTTCAATCGCAAATAAACTCCTTCTGCAATCTAATGCAAGTTAACACCTTACGAGAAATTTGTTGCCATATGGCAACAAGCTTAGTTTTAAAAATTAGCACAGCTTTTAAAGCTGCGAGCGAAAAAATATTTATATGCCAAATGACAGATTGAACATTTTTCTATATACTTTATTCAAAAATTGTTGAAAACATTTGCCCAAAATGCCTCAAAAATCTAAAAATGCAAAATACAAACTCAGAGTGAAGTGCTATATGCCAGAAGGCTTTCTTTAAAAATTTTGTATTACCGATATATAATGGGCGGTTATTATTTATTTTATTTCTGTTTAACCATTAAACTTCAATTTTTGAAAATATGTAACAAAAAAGTTGATATTTTTTACAAGAGAGTGTTGACGGCCTTTTAAAGTTTACTGTTGCCATATGGCAACAATATCGCGAAAGGGTTAATATTATGTTTTTATTTTTGTAAAATAAAGTAATTGACTAGCAAAAAAAAAAATTATTGGAAATTTAAATTTTTTCGGGCTCTCTGACTACCTTAAAACATACATTTGTTATTCTAAGAAAATAAGTCCATTAGATCATAGCTCTAAAGTCGATTTAAAGCCTTCTAAGCTTTAAAAATTAGTGTATATTTAACACGTTGAGTGCCACCATACAACAAAAAAAATGGGGTTCGTCCGGCCACGATTTTTTTTTACATAATACAATAGAATATTTGAATTTTTGAATAGGCCATATGATGCCACATTGGTTTCATACCCATAGGCCAAGCAGCATAAACAATGCAATGGCTCTAGTATGGCGTGAATACACTACTACTAATAGCCTCTATGAAGCAGCTGCATCAGCACAAACCGAAGTCTCACACATTATACCGCGAGACCAAGTGTCACCACGAGGCCTGAAAGTCTCTTCGCACTGTGAGACCAACCTGGACTCAAATGGCACTCAACGTGTTAATTGATGCCAGATTAATATTTATTTAAGTACTATGAATGTTATTTTTTTCTACGCAAACTTGTATTTAATTTTTTGGTACAAAGCAAGGCGTATTAAACAGGTAGCAGCCGTAGGGTTGCAATTTTGAATTTGTTTTTCTATTTATTTCGTCCCTAATTTGTCAAATTTTGTAAGTTACTCGGAACTGTCACTCTTTGTGTATTGATTTGGACATTTCCTGGACCAAAGGCAAAAACAATATATTTTATTTATTTACCGGTGTATAAGCTTAAATCCGCTGATTGCTCGTAGATGGCGTTAGTGAGCATATCAAGTAACCATAGAAATGCCATATTTTTTTTTGCATGGGTTCGACACCTGTTTACATCAATCACTGCACATCATCAGTGATTTCATACAGCAACACACTTTTTTCCTTGCGTAATCATGTCTAATTTTGTGCCAAAAAAAGAGCATATGCGGGAAGCTCTACTTTTTTGCTTTAATTTGAAGAAATCGGCTGCCGAATCGCATCGAATGCTTGTGGAGGCCTATGGTGACAGTGCATTATCGGAAACAACTTGCAGAGACTGGCTTCGTCGGTTCAAAGACGGCCATTTTGACTTGAGTGACAAGAAGGGTGAAAATCGGCCCAGAAAAGTTGAGGACCATGAATTGCAGGCTCTTTTGGATGAGGACGATACCCAATCGCAAAAAATGCTTGCCGAGCAGTTAGGTGTCACTCAACCAGCCATTTCCATGCGTTTACGTGCCATGGGAAAGGTCCAAAAAGTCGGAAAATGGGTACCCCATGAATTGAACGATAGACAGATGGAGCGACGCCAAAACACATGTGAAATCTTGCTGGCTAGGCATAAAAGAAAGTCGTTCCTGCATCTTGTGGTGACTAGCGATGAAAAGTGGATATACTTTGAGAATCCTAAACGAAAAAAATTATGGGTCGATCCCGGCCAACCATCAACTTCTTCATCAAGACCTAATCGCTTTGGACGCAAGACGATGCTGTGCGTTTGGTGGGATCAACAGGGTGTCGTTTACTATGAGCTGTTGAAACCTGGTGAAACTGTTAATTCTCATCGCTACCACCAACAACTCATCAAATTGCGCCGTGCTTTGCGTGAAAAAAGGCCTCGTTATGAACAAAGACATGAGAAGCTGATTTTCCTCCACGACAATGCCCCATCGCACACGTCAAGAATGGTCCAAAACTACTTGGAGACAATCAATTGGGAGGTGCTACCTCATCCCGCTTATTCACCAGACCTGGCCCCTTCGGACTATCATCTGTTTTCATCGATGGGTCACGCGCTCGCCGAACAGCACTTCGATTCGTACGAAGACGTCCGGAAATGGCTTGACGAGTGGTTCGCCTCGAAAGATGAAGAATTCTTTTGGCGTGGTATACACAAATTGCCCGAGAGATGGGAAAAATGTATAGCTAGCGAGGGCAAATACTTTGAATAAATTATTTTTTTGCTTTCTATAAAAAAAATGGTTTTTTTTTACTAAAAAACAGCAGATTTAAGCTTATACACCTGTATTTATGTGAAATATAATTATAAATAATATGAAATAAAATGAAATATGATTATAAATTATAAATAATTATATTAAACTAGTAAAGCAACTGGCAGTTGGGGCTAGCGGCCTTAAAAACAAAATATGTTTTGCCACAAGGTGAATAGAATGCAGAACTCTGCCATTCTTGATTTTGCCATTGATGCTTTTGCTTTACTGCTGCTACCTATTTAATAGTTTTTTTCTGGAGAATTTTCTAAGCGTTCCCTAACCTTAATGTTTGTTGGGTGGTGGCAGCTGAGTATTCTCCTCTTGAAGAAATTTTATTTAACTCTGATTCTTTGTCTTCAAGTGATTTGAAGAGTAATAAGTGGAGAACGACAAAATTTTGGCTTTGACCATGAAAATTCAGCTTCGGCCAAACTTTTAAAGATTTTTTTTTCATACATTGTATTGTTTTTGTAACATTTTTTGGGCACTGGTATCAAATCCGACATTTCCTGTTGAGAAAAATTACTTTTAAATATCTATCTGCTCCTCCAAAGAGCGTGGATAGAAGGCGAATTTAACATTACAATATAAAATAGTACATATTAAATAATTACTCCCGGTTAACCCAAATGTAAAAATAATTTTTTATTTTTCCAAACATGAGAATATATTATGACTTTTCTTTATTTCTTTGTTGGATCCTTTAAAGTGTGCGGTTCAGTTCCGTAAGACCTTAAAATTGATTTCCTGTTGTTCTTTAGTAATAAGTGTTGGCGCACCCAATCGCCTGTATAAAAAAACTTCTATCATTATTACCGTCGATGTTGAGAATATGGCAGTTATTTACCAACGCCGTGAAACTGGGATAAGCACTGAATGCACCGTTGGCACAGTTACGTTCTGAATACTGTAGCAGGTTAAATTCCTACCTATCCAGAATACTAAATATGTCCGGCATGTGAAGGCACATGCCCCACCAAACCCACTCATCTAAATCTCTCTCCCTTCTGGAACTAACTTGTCGAAACAGCAAGTTTCTTGGGCCTACCGTTAGATGAGCTAGACGAAGACGACCGGTGATTATACTACATTGGCAGGTCAAAGTTACTGCTACAACAATACCAATCCTATGAAATTGTTGATCAAGACAACGATTTTTTTTTTTGCATCCGATTTTTCCTAAAGAGGTTTTCCATGAGTTGTACATGTAGTTGTAACAATCAGACATTGCCTATACCAGAAGAATCGGTCATTGTTGTATAGGCATCTAAATAACATTAATTTTTCGGAAAGTCGAATCCGAATTGAAGGTACAAAAATGTACGATATTTGCCAAATTAACAATTAGTGGGACACAAGTACAATACAAATGATATAAATATTGGCGGTGAAATTTATTAATGAAATAAAACGGTGAATTACACTTTAACACTAAGCTTCCATTTTATTTTCAATCTTTGTTATACAAATTTTACTTGGCTGTAAGAGATGATCTTTTGTGTTAATATTCGTATTTCTTTATTTCTCATCATGAATTTCAACCATTGAAAAACCTTGCTTTCTTCCTCAATGTAATGTAAAGCCATCGTGACTAAAAAGTATCATACTTTGCATGGTAGATAGAACTTTCAAAGTGGCAAACTTGTTTTGTTCCTCAAAGTAATCTTAATAAATCTTAGAACTAGACGAATAACGTTGACAGTTTTTATAGCGCTTAGCAACAGCTGTTTCAAAACCATCCGAATTTTTATTAAGTAAATCATTTAATTTACACGTTCTGCGTATTATTTTAACTGGTTTCTTTTTTCTTTCATTTTTTATATATTTAACAATAATATGGCATTAAAGTAGAAATCATTGTAATTAAAAGTGTAAAAAATAAAAATAGGCTTGTATGAATACTAATAAAGTTAAAAGTTTGCAATATACTGCAAAACCAAGGAAGTCAGAAATAAATCACGTTAAATATTTTTTAGGTTCTGCTATTCTTATTGGAGTTTAAAAATCTTCAAAATGTATTACAATAAAGACATACATCGAAATAAATACAAGCAGTCAAATAAGCAAGTCTTTTTCTCCAAATTGTATTTCTTATAAAACACCCAAGTACTCGCCGCATTTACCACTTGCTTTTTAATCCGATATATGCTTAATATGTATATGCTAAACAACAATATCGGAATAATTTAGTCTAATAAAAATGAAAGCGCTCGAAGGCAATCAGATTAAATTCAAAAATACACTTTCATCATTGTTACGATTACAAAGAACAAATTAATGGATAATATGATACTCATGTATGTATGTATTAATGTTGGCGGTCCTTTCCACTAGCATCCCTTCACAACAACATTTTCCGTAGCCATGTTCTCCCTCGATTCTCAATAAATTTAGACGATTTGTAAAATACCACGAAAATGTATGGCGACCAACTGCATTAATATTGCCTTCGGATTTAAGTTCATCCGCAAGCAATCTTCAATTACGATTCAGCCAAAAAACAGCCTTCAATACGAAATACGCCAAGCCCAAGCAATATACGATTTTCTCACGTTGCAAACGTTGCTCATTGTTGATTTCGATATTCAATACTCGACGATTTAATTTGGCCAATTGTCGACGCAAGTATAGAATCTCTTCGTGTGGCGTAAGTTCTCCAATTGGTGTACCTTCCCGATGACTGACAAGAGATGTCTCATTATTATACGCCAGCTGTTGCGAACGTTTGCTTCCTCCACCAGTAGTCAACTGCAACAAACACAAAAATTCATTCCAATTATTTTCTTCAAATATGTAATTCAATTTGTTTTTTTATGCACCAGCAAGTCCTTTAAAGCGATAATTTTCAAATTTTTCATTATCTTATATAAGCTTGTTGTTAGCAAAATATATTGACAATTATTTGAGCGGAATTTGTCGAAGTTTCAAAATTTATGATGAAAATGACTTAAAAAAGTTTTTATTCTAGATAAAGAGTGAAAAACTTATCGAAACTGATGTGGCAATTGATACGATTAACGATTAAAAAAAAAAAAATAAATAATTGGCACGCGTACTTCTGCTAGATGTTTGGCCGAGGTCCTCCTCCTATTTGAGGTTTGCGTCTTGATGTTGTGTCACAAATGGAGGGACCTACAGTTTTAAGCCGACTCCGAACGGCAAATTGTTTTTTTGTAAGGAGCTTTTTCTTAGAAGAATACACTCGGAGGTTTGCCATTGCCCGCCGAGGTCCGACCGCTGTTAGTAAAAATGTTTTCTATCATTTTGCTGTTTCATGCACGGATATTCGAACCTATGCACTACCGAATGATAGTCGCGCACCAAACCATTCGGCTACGGCGGCCGCCGATATACGAATAATGACATAAATCACGCGAAACCATCATCTTCCGTAACAACTTTTCAACCTGTCCCCTACCACAAAAAAAAAACATTTATGAGACGTTTGTACGGTTATCTCAGATCAGTTCTATTAATCTTTGTTCCTTTTTATTTTTAGCGCGGCCTCTGCGACCAGTCTACTCGTTTCTTCATTTCCTTTTAAATTCTGTGGCTTGAGACTTTGAGGAACTGAATAAAATTATGCTCAGCTAGGGCGTGGAACCTTTTCAGGAGCTATTGGGTTAATACAATTGTGCCAAGCAAAGTCCTTTCTGAGGAGGTATAATCAAAAAAAGTTCAGGTAACTCATAAACATCCCTCACGTGCATTCTTACAGGTCACTGCAGATTGCGCAGCCATCTGCACAGCCTTGGAATAAGGTCCACCGACTCCTCTTGTTACTGCGACCGATCCGCGGAAACTCCAACCGAACAGCCAAACCACACTCCATGATAGCTTTATTACGGTACACTAGACAGGGCTAGTTTATTGGGGCGGCAGTCCTTGGTCGGGAAAAACCCCGAGTCATTCCGCTAACGTAGAATCGACTGCTATGGGAATGACAGTGTACAGACAGGCCATAAACGACATTCCTCGGGAGACTCTCACCACCTTCTTAAGCTCCCGACCCCCGAATGCCGTTATCGGAGTCCAACCACCACCAATCACAGACGAAGAGCTCCAACTTCCCCGAGAGTCCCGCGTAACCTTGGTACAATTACGATCTGGATATTGTAGCAGGTTAAACTCCTACTTATCCTGAATCGACCCCGACATACCAAACATTGCCCCATTAAACCTACTCGACTAACACCCCTCTCCCTCTGGATCCAACCCGCCGAAACAGCTAGTTTCTGGGCCTACCGTTAGATGAGCTAGACGAAGACGACCGCTTCACTGACAGGGCAAAGGTACAGCTACAACAACATCAACAATAGCTTTATTACGAGAGATGGATGTGAATGAAATACTGGCTGCACAAAAGACCGTGGAATCAAAGTGCAAACCTCATTGTAATTCATTCATTCTATACAATTTATTTTACATGTGGATAGTGTTTCCAAAATATTTACGTTTCAGGTCAATCACAGCACACACACTAATGGCGTAAACTACCACCTGAAATGTATATGTAAGTCAAATAACCAGTCGCATTATAGTCATATATCTACACCATTTCCACTTGAATTTTAGGATGTTCTGTTGGATTTTATGAATAGTCAATTGGATTTTGGAAAGCGTTTTTAATGATTAATGCACCATACATACTAGACTTTATTCTGATTAATTTTAAATACTGCTGAAGGATTACATCATAAATATTTTTTATTAGATTTTATCAATGTATGCGAGGTTACATATGGGAATACACGATCTGTATGAGTGTAATATAAAATAATGTGGATTATTCAAAAACCGAATTGCCGTTTTCTAAAATGTAATTCAGGCTTTCCAAAATCCATAGACCCTTTATAAAATCTAGCTGGATGTTGTATAGATTTAATGTCGTGAAAATGTCTCATCCCTAACAATTAAGCACGTTTCAATCCGCCTACTTAACTGCTTGCTACTTTTGCATTTTATACTACTCTTTATAATTGAGCATTTAAAATTTCGAGAAAACGTAATGTTGTTTTGGTTTATATATATGTACATACATATCGCACCCTAAATACAAAAGGGTCACAACTCAAAATTTTCCAAACTCGAGCTTGACTTGTTTACAGTAGCACAGAAAACAAACTATGTGACATATCACGCTGAAATTTGCCATGTAAGCTTATAACAGTCCTATCAAAAAACAAAAAATTTATTTTTGCCATATGTCATTCGCGGACCGTTTTATTGATAACGTTTCGTTCGTATTTGAGCAGAAGGAACATTTTGAGTTGTGACCCTTTTGTATTTAGGGTGCGATATGTATATGATACATGCATATGCTACTTGTTGTAAAAGTTTATATTTATTTTGAAGTTTTCAATGTATCGATAATATTTGTTATAAAGCATACCTGTGAATCCGATTCCACCGAATTCGAGTCGACTGGGTGGAATCCTACTTGTGCATGTGCTACACCGTTAGCACGCACATAAGGTGGTGGACGTGTATCGTCGTCATCATAATCACCATCTTCCAAGTCAGCACCATCGCCGTACCGATGTGGTGAGCTTTCTTCAGAAGCAGAAGGGAAGTGGTGATCATTAAGTGTTATAACGCGCGGTGGTGTTTGCACACGCACCATGCTCATCGCCGGATTCTTTGGTAAAATTGAGTTTTCCAGTTGTATTTCAAGTGGTGCTGAACGTGTCTCTAGATGTTGATTATGACCCAATACCACTATACGATCTGGTACGTTCATGTCAATCTTATCATGGTAATTCCACGAATTCATTAAGCCATTCTGATTGGATAACAATAAATCTTCGTCGGAGAATTCTCCTGTAGCTTTAATGCGCTTAGGAACACGCATTTTGTCATTTATTTCATGTGCGAATTTTGCTTCATTGTATATATCTTCATCCAGGCCATTGAACATACGGGTGGGAGATTGTGGTGTACCCATTGTAGTTAGTCACTGAGTCTTTTTGTTTGATTTTTTGTCTTGTCAGATTTGCTATGGCTCAATTTCCTGTCTGTCGCCCGGTGATGCGATAATAACTTTGTACAAATTTATCAAATATTATATCACAATTATGGATCGCCCCTCAACTCTACACAATTCCCAACTTATGTTCCGTTCGAATTTCTCGCTGCGATATTACTGAATTTTATAAAGGAACGTAGACGACAGACAGGAAGTAAAACCAATAGGTAAGTTTGGAAAAACAAATAAATTTTTAGTTTGACGAGCAAATGAAAATTTCATGTAAACTACTGAAATAAATAATATTCAATTGTGCACTCCTGCTTACTTTTTAACTCCTCCAAAAGAAAAAGACCCGAGGAAAACAATTCGGCAACTTTGCTCCAATTCTATTTTTTTTATTCTGTACTGCAACACAGAGTGTGCAGAGTGTATTTATCCGATTACGAAATGCAGTTGATCTGACAGCGATAATGAAGTTGCCAGTAGAAGAAAAAATAAACGTGTAATAGTTCATGACCCAATTATGGTGCTCATGCTCGCCAACGTAGACGTAAACGTACCTTCGTGTTAACTGACACGAATAAACTAATGAGAGCCCAATGTAAATAAAAACTCACCATCGTTCCGTTACGTAGTAACGTAGATCGTGTACGTGGGTAAATGAAAAATTTTGGATTGTTCCTTAAAAACGGGAAGCTGATTGCTCTCTCCCCATACAGTGTTGCCAAACAGTACAATGCGAAATCATTTATAAAATAAACTTAGAAAAATTATAATTTTTATTAAAATAACTTAAAAACAATGTTGAATAATGTTAATTATATATAAATGAACTAGTTGTATTTGTTGGTTTTTCGCTTTATTATACAATGAAAAATTGTAACTGATAACGCGGATGTGTGTAAAAGTGTTTATGCAGAAACGTCAATGGCAACATTTGGCACAAGTTTTGTTAAAATTTATGTATCTTTCGCACTACGGTGACGTGGGTGACCATTACACCAACCATCACATGAAAGACCGTGTATTTCTAATTTATTTTGAGAAAAATATGGATGTCGGCGTGTTTTTAAAGTTTGCTATTTCAATTACATTCAATTGTTTTTGTTCGAATTCAGTACACAATGAGCAGTTAGTCTATCCCATATCTGATACGGCGTACAAACCCCGTTTTGGAAAATCGACCATTGGCTTCAATCCACCGGACTCAGATCCAGGGAATATGGTCATAAGTAATGTTCAGATGGCAACAACGTAACATGAGCATTGGCATATATTTATTTGATGATGATTTTCCCATATATTTATCTCAGTTTTGTCGTAAAGAAACCGCTGCAATATCCCCTGCTACATCAGAAAATCAGCTGATCCCTTCAAAACCGCTGATAATCAATTAAAGATCTGATTAGAATTCTATCTACCTGCGTCTGAGCAAGGCCTAAGTTGAATAGCGTACGAAATGACCGGGGATAATTGGCAACCAAGTGCGCTATGACCTTGTAGCCAAAGTTGCTCTTGAAATTTTGCTTCGAATTGCCAATTCCGGTAATCTATCATTCTTGTTCATTAGTGATTGATAGATTTCTTATTAAAAATTCCCAATTTCTCATAAACTGGTTGGGCGAATTCATTTCCAAAGCGAATATCAACAGCAATGGCATGATATTTTCTGTGTGTTCAACACTGAAATTCCCAGAACTTTGCAGCTGCCTTTTTTACTTGTTTCACTCACACCACCGTTATTGCTAGATCCCTTCGCTTATCTTTTGCCCTTTTCTTTTCACATACTTTCCCTTTCGGCATCCTGGCATCTATTCATGTTCAATTATCGTAAAAGTCAAAGCGGCATTACTTGTATTCAAAAATTCCTTAATAAAAGTTTAGCTAAATAAATCAAAATCATATTCAGTGAAAATTTTTTGATGCATACATAATAAATTATATATCGTGAAGCAGAATACATTAATTAGGTGGGTAAAATTTGAGTGTGTGAGCAAAGTTGTTGGAATGAAAAATTTGTCTGCAATGCTTATGGTTGCAACCAAAAACAAAATGTACAGTAACGTCGACGTCGACCTCAAGTTGCGCGCGAAAAATCATTGCGAGGGTAAAAGAGTTTTGTCGTGAAAACGAAGAGAAATTCTATTTCAGATAGAATTACATATATTTATTTTATGTTTATGTATGGCTTTTGTTTTTGCTTTTGTTATTGTTATAGAGCTAACGGGGAGATTAAAAATATAATATTAAAGACAAAAATAAAAGCGAGAAAACAAGTTAGATGGAGGGTCGTCGTACGAGCGGGCGTCGGAAACGGAATGAAGAATCGGTCTTAGCGCCAACAGAAAAAGTTAGTACAGCAAGTACGCATATCAATGTACCCGTGAAAAGAAGTTCTTCTAAGACAAATGTTTCTCCACCGAGACGCACTTCGCCTGGACGCACACGACGCTCATCGCGACCGCGATCTTCAGCCGCAGCATCAGCGCCATCCGCAATAACTATTGAACGGTCATCTCCGGTTTCCAATCCTTCTCCTATAAAAGAATTAAAGAAGGTGAGTTCTAATAATTGGTTTAAATTTAATAAAAAAAAAACTAATTTAAGCTCACAATTAGACCCCTTCACCTAAAACCGCCTCGAAAACACGGATACCGACTGCGGTTGGTTCGAATGTTAACGTCGGTGAAAGAAGTTCACCGCCTTTTACAACAAAGTCTACTTCTTCCTTGCTTAGCACATTTAGCTCCAGCAGCACCCAAAAGACTATTGAGATACGTTCGACTGCCTCAGCATTGGACACCGAGTTTCAAAAGTTGTCGGATTACATACGACGCTCCGTTTCAAAAACTATTGCCGGTGGCAGACGTGAGGGTACGCACACACCCACCACAAATACTGAAGTAGAAAGTCGGTATAGTCGTTCGGTGTCACGTTCTATCTTTGATGATGGTGCTTCTTCGAAGGCGGAATTTTCCGATAACGAAACAAATGGTCGCACAATGGAAGATTACGAAGAAGATGATGGAGACAACTTTAAAAGCTTCAAAGCAAGTTCCCAGCACTCGTATTCGACCACTGCGCTGGGACCAAATTGTCGGCAGCTGGAGACACCAAAGGAATTTGGAGGCTGGGCAGGAACTACGCTACTAATGCTACTCGTACCTTGCATCGTGTACTATTTGCAATGGAGTTGTCAGAAGAACGTGTGTGAGTTGGTCATACCCCATATGGATATTAATTCATTTAAAACTAGCGCTGCATGGAAATCTATTTTCAACAATGAAGCCGTTTCTGGGTATATTGCATTTCAATTAGGAGTTTTTGTGCTTTCCGCAACGATATTTGGTAGATATGTGCGCCTACCCACAGAACGCATAGGTGGTATTGGTGGTGTCACTCACTATAGCGCTGAATATAAATTCAATGCATTACCTATTGCGATACTGATGACTTTGGGAGCTGGTTGGGCCGAGTATCTAAACTATCCGTTAGCTGATTTCGTACTAAAACATCAAATGCGTTTTTGCTTATATGGATTTTTAAATGCATTTATTTTAGCATTGTGGGCTTACATACGCTCTAATACGTTGAATGCCAAATCGAGCCAAGCGCAGCCAAACATTTATGGTAAAACAGGTAACTTTCTGGTGGACTATGCACAAGGCCGGCAGGTGAACCCCAGATGGATAGATTTGGTTGATTTCAAGTTGGTGTTTTATCGTGTGGCTTTGCTGTTGACTCTGTTGTATGTTGAATGTTATTTGTATAAACAGCTGTCTCTACCTTGGCTGCCGGCAAATGAACGTGGCGTTTGGAACACGATGACATATTATTATTATAATGGGCGATATGATAGCGCAGCTTTGCTTACTTCGGGTATGTTGCTGGCCTATATGTTGGATGCTATAATTTTCGAGCACCATTTGGCATCTTCGTTTGAAATGCAGGGTGAAGGTTTTGGTGCTTTGCTGCTCTTGCGTTATGCAGCCACTCCATATTTATTGACAGCGGTAGCACGATACTTCTACGAACAGCAACTTGGCAAGCAAGTGCAATCTTTGAATTGCTGCTATGCAGCATATTTACCCGTGGTACTCCTGATTGCAGGCTTGCTACTTAAACGTATAAGTAGCGCTATCAAATACAAATACCGCGTAAATCCTACAAATGCATATTTTGTCGGTGTTGAAACCATACACACGTTCCAGGGACGTCGCCTTTTGCTTGGCTCGTTTTGGGGTCGTGTACGTCAACCCAATTATGCTGGCGATTTACTCGCACTCTGCGCTCTAACATTACCGCTATTTTTGCGTTTTGCCTGGCCACCATTAATTTGTGTACTGATTTTGTGTACAATATTGTTACATCGCACTAAACGCGTGCAAGTGCGTAACATGTCGCGCTATCATTCGTCTTGGGTTCGCTATTGTAATAAAGTGCGATACTATATATTACCGAAAGTCTATTGAGCTGAAAAAATATAAAGCGGTGCAATGAGATTGCAACGAGGACAAATGATTTATTTTTTAAATTTTTAGTACATAGAAATTATTATTAGTACAAAATCACGAACCCATATAATTTTGAATATGTTCATTGGCATCGGCCTCACATGTAGAAGCAATTATATTTTAGTAGGCAAAACGGTTATTATAAATGTGAAATGATACCGCAATGTTTATCTAGGATAATGTATTTAGTTTTTACATTGATTATAATACAATTTTTTATTTCATTAAATTTATATGTATATAAAACAAAAAAGGGCATTATAATCGTAACAAGAAATTTTATATGAAAAAATTCATATTTTTGTATTACCAACGAAAACAGTAAAAACTTTACGCATAATTATACAATACATTGTAATAAATTTATTGTAATAATTATATATACATACGTGTATACATATAAGTATTAATATATAGCGTCATTTGCGTCACCTTGGCCGATAAGATGACAAATTAAATTTTTACTTTGTGGTTATGTGAACAAATGATTTACATTTTAATGACTCCTTGTTCAAATTTTTTGTTTAGTGTTAGTATCTTTTAATCTTACCATAAATCGTACAAACCTGAAAAATTTTAATATAGAATATCAACCAAGACTTTAAATTGCAAATATTTTATTGTTGTTTATATTAAAATTACGATGGGTGCTCTTTTTATACTCATACCTACTTATGTAATGGGCAAACTGCGGAACTAATACTAATGCACATGCAACACAGTGCGCATGGAAATTTTTTAATTCAGAATCATAAAGGTTTTATTTACATATGCAGTAGGATTGTGAATAGAAATTTTTCCGAAACGTTCCTAATTTTCTCAGATCTCTATTTGAACGTGTTTTAATAATAAATTGAAACCTGAGCTGATTACAATCGTGGGCTCAAAAAAAATATATCTGCTTAAGGGGTTAGGGGTAGTCAGAATTTTCAAAAAAAAAATTTTTTTTTTTTTTGCATTTTCTTAAAGCATAATGTTTTAAAAATATTGTGTAAAAATTTGAAGTGAATCCGACAAATACTTTTCAAGTTATTCAACAATTAACAAAGGGCGCTCGGCCGCTCCGGAGTTTTTCTCAAAACTATGTTTTTCAAACTGGTGAACACTGTAACTTAAAAACCGCTACGTAGATTTCAATAAAATTTATACAGCTTTTGAAAAACATAAAAAACTTGTGCCTGATCGAAGGATTTTTTTTTTGTCAAAAATTTCGATTTTTTTTAACAATTAACTGTTGGTTTTTTGCTCTAAAATCTGGAAAAAATTTTCTGAGGCCGCCATTTTGTTCATTTTGAAAAAAAAAAAAGCTTCGATCAGGCACAAGATTATCTATTAATAAAACTAATTTTTCTTGTCCGATTGGTTTTAGATGAATCTGCAAGGACTTGTGATGTTCACCGCAAGGGACTTCTGGAGAAACGGGCTTCACACAAACAGCGATAACTTTTGCAATTATTAATTTTTTTTTTTTAAATTTTGGTGAAGTCAAGTTAAAACATGATGTTTTTATTCTATGTTTTTATTTTTGTTAAATAAATTAATTAAGTAGCAAAAAAAAATTCGTGAAAATCATCATTTTTTCGGGCCTCTGACTACCCCTAACCCCTTAAATAAATCTAATTGGTCCCAATTGGAGATAAACGATGCATGAAATGCTAATGTATGAGTCCAGCAAGCTAAAACTTAAGCTTTGCAGTAAACCTACCGAGGTTATGGTCGGTCTTCGATAAGCATAATTTAGTTCATTTTTGTCACTTATAGGCCTGTCACAATTTGTGTTGAGTAATTTTTTAAATGTCTTTGATTAAACGGAATGTAATTTAATCTTTTGGTTATCATCTTTGCCATCATGTCAAACAGCAGATTTTCAATAAAGTGCAGACGATTCACACAATTCGCGCTAACCATAAAACGGTAGGGAAAGTATTGCATACAGGACCCATTTTTTGGTTGATTGCGATTAGAAATATTTTGTTGTGCAATATAGAGGTGATATCCGTTATCTACTGATGAAAACATCAAGGGGTGTTGAAGAGTATGTATGTATGCGTGATGTAATACAGAAATTCGTTTCAATTCACCAATGCGGCAATGCAAGGCAATATCTCTTGCTCCGCTTGTAAAAATTTGGGGCAATTACCGTGGCGGGGAAGTAATAATCCGATGCGGTGGAAGACTTGTACTTGAATTTTGAATGTGGGTATGAATTTCCTTCAACTATTTCATTTGCGCCAAAGGAAGCCATTTGAAATAAGATGTTGTATTTTCGAATATTGCCTAAGAAATGTTTCCGATCCAATAATTAAACATTTTAAGAAATTTGTTGGTTTTTGTAATCTTGATAAAATAACTTTTCCGCCTTTCCATTTTTTTGCATTCCACTGTAAAAAAATTTTGTCTATACTACCAATTTGGACATTAGCAAAGCTTAAAAAGTTAATATCACTTTGGTAAAAGAAACGCATATCTCGATGGAAAATTACATGATAATCGCACTCGAATGAAAATGATTCAGTCTATTTTGGGTTCAATATAAGATATTTTATTTTAAGCTTTTTTTCAAATGGACTCCAACCATTCTAAACAAATGTTTAAGTAACAAAATAAATTAGTAAATGGTTTAACAGAGTAAGTATACCCACAGCGGTACAAATTTATAAATTAACAAAAGTTTTTTTTTTTTAATTGTAAAAAAAAAACATAGTGCAACTACGTCTTGGAATAACTTAATTAATTTAGGTGTTTAGCAGTTGTATAAGTAGTACATAATTTTAAAACTAATCTCCCGGAGCGATTGCATTCTCCAAGAGAATACCTATTAAGATTATAATTATAGCTCAAATAAATCACAAAATTTTATATAGTTTTCTTGCATAAATTACAGTTAACGCTTAGCACTATACCTAAAACTATTGCATATAGCAGCATCTATGTGACTTACCAAATAATTTACTGACTTAAAGCCTACTATTACTGTGTTTCTGACCGAGTGTTATTAAATCAAACTGGGAAATAAATCGTTAAAATTACCCTGCCAGTCAAAGTCTTCGGCACTTGTATCGAAATGCTCTGTCGCTGTAGATGTGGGTGAACCAATAATTGATTCATAGCCATGATCTGAAACGGCAGAATGTAATGACGGTGCAGGAGATTTCGCTAGCGGACGATTAGGTCGCAGAAAGGGCTCATCATCAGAGTCATCGACAACGTTTAGGAAAACATGTGATGGTGAAGCCATAGGTGTGGGGTATTTAATTTCATCACTATTTGACGGCGCTACACCATCACAGTAGATCTCCTCAACCGCTTCATTTACGGGTACCGCATCATCATCCATTACAATTGTTATAGAATTGGTTTTTGCGTCATATGTGCCATACACAGTATCTAGCGGGGATGTCGGGCCGTCACTAAATTTGCCTTGTTGTATTGTACACGGTGCTGCTGATGCAATAACTATAGATGAATCGCTAAGCCCTGTTAGCTCTTGTGTCGCTGCAGGCAAATTGGTTTGTAATCGAATTTCATCTGTTTGGATTGGTGACGTCCACTCCGAATTATTTAAGCTGTTACTTCGTGTGTTTGTATGTTTGCTGGATTCCAAGCACTCTGTTTTGGTCCCCACCACTGGTCCAAGCAATCGCTCTGAGCTGCTTGTAATTTTGGCATCATTTTCATTGCCTGACCCATTATTATTTTCCAGGTCTGCTTCGATATCGGCCATGAGGCTTTCGGCAAGTTCTTCAAGTTTACTGACATCGAATTCTTCGTCGATGAGGAGCATATCTTGAAAAGTAGGCAAAGCGCAACAATCCTCCAAAGCGACGCCACTGAGTTGCTCTTTTTCAGTTGTTCTTCTGTCGACTGAGAGTCCATTTGACGTGATCCCTGCTGCAGAGGGTCAGTATATATGGATACTGCAGATCCATTGAGTATGGACTCACAGCCGGCACAAGTACCAACTGCACTTTTAGCTTTTAAGTTGGTGGCATTACTGGCAAGTTGTTCTTGCTGCTGCTTCTGTTGTTGTTGCACTTCATTGAGTTGTTGACGTAAAAGTTCTAACTCCATATCAAGTTTATGATTCTTTTCAAGAAGAGATTCATTGATAGCTTGCAAACTTTCGCACTTATTTTGTAATATTTCTGTTTTTTGTGTTAATTCGTCAATTTCTCTTTCCATATCTTCCATCCGAGCTTTTTTCCGATCGCGAGATGTCTGTGCGGCAACACGATTTTTCAATTTTCTGTTAAATAAAAAACAAATGTTATTACAATCTATAAACAATAAAGGGGAAATTTAGTCGTACTTTCTCTGCATCTTTTCTTCCCATGTTAGGTGATCAAGGCGGCGTTTTTTGCCCCTTGGTGCTGATGCTCCATCCTCAACTATCACATTCTCAGCAGACGCTAATACGGCTGTTCCCTGCACTGACGTGGGAGTCGGTGCAGGCCTTATCTTCGGTAATGTCATAGTTGGATTATGCGTTATAGCTACGTACTTGGGCACTGTTATAAAAACTGATTGTGCTGTTGATGCCATTGTGTATTCCGTTTGAGTCCGCTTCACTTAAAGATCTAACGAGTTCTCAATCAAATAAATTTTTTTGTATGGCTTTATCCGAAGTGTTTCAAATTTCTAATGCAACATTACACTGGTTCCTTTGAATTATTTTACCAATTCATGTTTACACTTTCAATTATTGCTCAAGACTGACGTGTCTTTATTATGATTTTTATCAAATTTGTTTTTCATTTACGTCGGTTCAATTTCTTTCATTGCTTCCTTTTTTCTCATGCAATTTAAATTACTATGTTACAGTATCCATAACGTAAGATATTCATTTTCAACTAAATTGCTGTCGTGTTCAATTGGGACTGGTTATTTCTATTTGGACAAAATTGTAATACAATTATACGCATTTGTATTCATAAGTTGACTTGTTACATTCTGATTGGCTGTTCGCATAAAGTTTTTTTTTAATTGATGACTCATTCATGACGGAAATTATGGCAGGGTGGTATTTTATTCAGCAACGTTCAAAAATTATTATGAATGATTTTTCTTTATTTGACAACCGGTGTTTTTTTATCGAATCCTACTTTTTTGATTGAAGGTTGCACAGTGCATGGTTTGATATTGTTGCAACACCGCATAATAATGTTGCGAGCAAGTTGAGCTCCACGGATCAAACCACATTGTCACGGCCAAAATATAAGGCTTATTATACTAATTCTTTATATGAGTAAAGATTATGAACCAACAATTTTTTGGAAAACTGCGAGCAAAATGACTGTGAAAATGCCCGTAAACATTGTCAGTTTATCCTAAAGGAGAGGTTTGAGTTTTCTAAACCGCAAGGAAGGGCTGGGGTCCTTAGCCAATGCGTCCGCTACCTCTGCCCCAGTTATACCCCTGTACCCTGTCACCCAAAAAGAGCCGGATGCGGTTGTGCGTTCCCAAAAAATTCAGTTTCTAGATACACTCAAGGACCTGTGAGAACTTAACCTACTAGAGCAACAATATTGACATATATTTTGGCGTCTTCCGAAAATTGCTACTCTATCTTCCGCGATTTTAACAAAAGGCTGACGTAATGAGCCATAATAATACAAAAAATATAAAAAAAAAGAATACAAGGGAAGATAAATTATTTGCTTGTAAATATTCAGTGAATGGCTTGTTAATATTTGACTTGAACGTTTAAATTAAACAAACTTATGTTAGAATGTGAAAGCACAATTCAATATAATGCTTCTAAATGCATTGTTTTGGCATTTTTATGCCGATGGCGACGTAGCAAGTGGTTGGCAATTTATTACATTGCTTTTTTCTTTCTCCGTCAAGTCACTCTAATATTTTCTTTATCTTACACCCTGTAGTAGGAAAGAATGAAGCTCAATCTATTACGTTTCCAATATGTAATCATGAATATTATTCCGAAAAAATGCGCAACGCGATTTTCGGACTAGTTTTTGTTTTGGTTTTTGTTTTTATGAAATTCTTTGTTGCCGCATCGAATAATATTATATTAAAAATACAAGAGAAATATAGTACCTCAATGTGATAAAAAAATCCACAGAGATAGAACCCAGTACCTTAAAAGTGAACACAAAAATATTGATTCTGTTAAAATTAAGTGTTTGGTGACGAAGCGTACTTCTAAAACCAGAAATTAACGCAAATTCATGGGAAAGATGAAGGTTTGTTTTGCCCAGAAATAAATTTAAGTAAATCGTGCACAAAGAATTTATATTTTAAATGCTCATAAATAAAAATAGTGGTGCAGTCCAGCACAATTTGAGGAAACATTGATTGTTTTGCTGTATGGAACACTATTAGAGAAGGGGATGATTGTGTGTGGGGGAGAATGTCGGACACAGGTGTATGTAGCTAGCCAAGTGTAAAATTACAGGTGGCTACGATGGATATATTTATAACGCTTGTTGCTTTTCGGTATGCATATAGTTGTTTATTAGTAAACGGCAAAATCTTATGCAGGTTGTTTGTGGATCATAGTTACATAGCGAGCAAAAAATTTCGAACAGCGCGTTTGGCATTCCGAATATTCGTATGCGGTTGTTGCTTATTAGAAAGGGCCGAATGGCAATAAATATCTAACTTAATATTCAGATCAAAGTCGATATGATTTGTGTAAGTATTGCAAAGCCTAGCACAAAGCGATTGGTTCATTATCAGAGATATTACTTAGGTTCCGTTTTGGTAAAATAATGGGGAGAAATATATACATATATTTTTGAATATCAAGTTTTTAGGCAAACTAAAAGGAATAAAAGTTGATTGTAATAAATTTTAAAGTTAAGTGAAAAATAAAGAAGTGTTTGATAATTACATTTAGAATGAAAAAAATTGGTGTTTTTTTTTAATTTCTGTTTATCAATTATTTTCCTGAATGCTCCCCATAGTTGCTATATTTTCAATGAGGCGGTAAAGAAATAAATAAGGCAACAACAAAGAAGCAGGACATTTTGTCATTCATCTGTTATAGCCAAGTCCCCTTGAGTGGATTCGGCTTAGACAGTTCTTGGCCAGACATGCATTTGTAATTTCGGATCGCTCCGGTAATGCAGAGCCGACGGCCGTGGCTGAGATTTATATCCAATAACGGCATGCATGAGACTAATGATAACGAAGGTTGTCCTACATGGTCTCGCGATATTCCACAAGGTTTAGTGGCTGGGAAATGCATCCTTGGTAATAATCAATTTGAGGGAGAAGGGAATTTGACATGGGAGAATGTGACTTGGCTTTCTTGGTTGGCGACTTATCAGGTTTCGGTAGTGATACCATTCTTCCTCTTTTTCAAGTTTCAGATATAGAAAAGTCATAGACAAAATAATAGCGTTCCCACGACAGTTGGTTCTACGTACCACAACCATCCGGAATTATATCCGGCGAAGGATATAAATGTGAAATATTCTATTCCCGATTCATGGCATTACCAATTATTTATTTTATTTTATTCATTTAAATAGAGTTTAACAACCAAATTAAGGCAATTTAATTCTTCAACTTTAAATCTTTAAAATAATTTACTATCTTATGCATTCATTATACGAGTGTTGTAGATACCGACTTTTAATGATCTGCTGAGACAGCCGAGGACTCACAACAGACAAAGTGGCCATTATTGCTGAGCTCTGGGGAACTTTCCTGGAGTAAATTTTTTCGGCACTTGTTTTTTTAAAGGTATTACCTTACCAAGAAACCATGTGTCGTGAGAAAATTTCGCCTCAAGTTTGTTCTCCTTTTCCTTCATATAATGCCAATGGCGATTGTTCGTCGTAGGTTGAAGCGTTAATTGCCCGAAGTTGTACGTTCGAGCGCAATAGCCGCACTCCAACTTCAAATGTTGCTTCCACTTTAGTTCGATTGGTTCGTCGTACGTGTTGGTTGTGCACGCTTGCTACGCTAGTTCACATGCTTTTGTGGCTTATACGTGTTCTTCATTAAAAATATACATATGTATATGTTCATATTCTGTGGCCATCACTCGCAGAAATTTGGAATGAGTTTTCAATTTATATGAATTATATTTTAAGTGAATAATTTAAAATAGGTTGTGTTTGGTCACTAATAGTCTTTGCAGAAATAAAAAGTATGAATAAATTTGGTGCTGTTTGACCACTTTTTGTATTAATTATTGCCAAGCGATTGACAGCAAACAGGTGGAGTCGATGGAAACCGGCCGACCTGGTAAGCCGGTCGCAGCAAAGGTGTAGAAAAGAAAGTCAAGTGCGTTTGAGAGTCTCGGCAACGCGTGAGATCTCACTGTTATCGTCGTCGTCGAAGAAGCCATCATTTGTGTCTGCAGTTAAGCTGTAATCCGCAGCACTAGAAATAACATTGCGAAACTACAAATATCGCCCTGTCGGTCGTCTAACGTGTTTATGAGTGTTTTGTGGTTTTTTTTTTCGCTTTGCAAAGATAAAACCATTGCACTACGTACATATATTATATTTATGCGTATATAGGTACGTATGTAGATTCATCTGCCTCATAGGCGCAACCAATACCAATAATACAAACACCCTATCAATAAGTTGTGATCACCTGAACAGCTTTCAAGGGGTAGATGCGGCGGTTGCTGGCTGTTATTAATTGTGGAGTTGTATTGAATTTGCTGTGCGTGCTGCCTTCGCGATTTCCCCCCTTTGCCAGTAGTGTGTCCAACAAGTGAACCTGTCAGTTATTTTAGTGGCTTGTGGAACGTGATTTAATCGTGCAATATTTTGATTTGCTGCAAGTGAAAATGGAAAGTGATCTTTCACCAACAGTCTCCCTTCCTTTGCCGCTGCAGCTGTATCAGTTATCGTGCTCAGTACGTAAACATTAGTGCCAGCGGTTTTAAGATTGTTTTGCGCAAACTATTTACATACAAGGGGAAATATGCACATACATACATTCATATATATGTACGTATTAATATAAAAATAAATAAAAAAAGGTGTAAATGAAAGTGATGTTTAATTAAAAATCATTGCGAACAAAGATTTTCTACTGTTGATGTGTTTATGTGAAACTGCGCTTTGACTTAAAACGTAAGCTTGATAAGTGAAATACAATTTTTTGAATAAACATTACTTTCCTAGTAAATAATATGAAATAATAAGGTAAATATTTATTAATTTATAACACAAGTCAATTTTATTTTTGATATTCTTTAATACTAATACCAGTTTCTAAAAAGTCCGCGACAGTATTGCAGTTGACGTGGCTGTTTAAGGGGTTAGGGGTAGTCAGAGGCCCGAAAAAATGATGATTTTCACGAATTTTTTTTTGCTACTTAATTAATTTATTTAACAAAAATAAAAACATAGCATAAAAACATCATGTTTTAACTTGACTTCACCAAAATTTAAAAAAAAAAATTAATAATTGCAAAAGTTATCGCTGTTTGTGTGAAGCCCGTTTCTCCAGAAGTCCCTTGCGGTGAACATCACAAGTCCTTGCAGATTCATCTAAAACCAATCGGACAAGAAAAATTAGTTTTATTAATAGATAATCTTGTGCCTGATCGAAGCTTTTTTTTTTTTCAAAATGAACAAAATGGCGGCCTCAGAAAATTTTTTCCAGATTTTAGAAAAAAAAACCAACAGTTAATTGTTAAAAAAAAATCGAAATTTTTGAAAAAAAAAATCCTTCGATCAGGCACAAGTTTTTTATGTTTTTCAAAAGCTGTATAAATTTTATTGAAATCTACGTAGCGGTTTTTAAGTTACAGTGTTCACCAGTTTGAAAAACATAGTTTTGAGAAAAACGCATATAAAGTTTTGCTATCGGCTCCGGAGCGGCCGAGCTCCCTTTGTTAATTGTTGAATAACTTGAAAAGTATTTGTCGGATTCACTTCAAATTTTTACACAATATTTTTAAAACATTATACTTTAAGAAAATGCAAAACAAAAAAAAATCGATTTTTTGAAAATTCTGACTACCCCTAACCCCTTAAATTGACTATTCCTTATATAATTCGACCGAATAGAAATTTTTAATCATCGAAGGTTTTCACTTTTCCTACAAACACTTGTAGAGGCGTTTTCATTAGAGTAGTGAAGCTTGAGATTGAATAATACACCAAGAGTTTAAATGATATTGCGACAATGCGTGCACTTTTTGGATTCTAATTTTTTTTGGTGGACGGTGTTAGGCATTTTTATCGCCATACAAAAAATTCTAGCATTCATTGTATGGACGAATATGTGTTACACCGTTAATAAATTATCAAAAATCAATGCGAATTTCAAGCCACTATTTTATACGAAAATTGAATGGGCTATAGCCGGAATTTTTCTAAAAAGTTGGAAATGTTAGTAAAAACTCATTAATTTTTTTTTTAATTTGCTACACAGTGAAAACTTGTCTTAAATGGTTTTGAATTAAAAGAATGAAACTTTGAGTTACAGTGGCTCAATAAAGAACTCGGACTTGCAAAGCATACAGCTTCAAATTCAAAATTTTTCTATGAAATGCAAATAAAATATTTTGATTTATATATTTTTCTATTGGGTATTCAAATAGGAATTTAAAAATAGTAATAAAAATTTACATATCCACTACCTCCTTGTTATAAAAAATTTACCATGCAGCATTCTCAAAATTGGTGTCAAAAAAGAAGTCGAACATCTGGCATTTTTGCGATTGTTTGACACTTTAAAACGTGGAATCCCACAATTAATTTGCTTTCTCAGTCGCGTTTTGTTGAATAAAAGTCCAAATTATAAACATGGGTGGGAGGATGGTTCCATGTGTAGAAGTCCACGCCAATGGGGAAATTTACTGATCACCATTCACTTGGGAGTGGCCTTCTGCATATGATTAAAGCAACTCACAACGTCCGGGACTAGCCCACATATCCTCTGGGTAGCTTCCGAACAGCCGTTCCAGGATAGCTGGTTGTGCGCTGGGTTTGGGACCCGCCGCTTAAAAATCCACCCCAATGAAAAGAATTACAAAGCCTCGGATGAGAACTACGTTTACTGATGACGACCCCTGCAAACGAAATAAGGAATATGATTCGAGGGCATGCACCTGGAATGTCCGGTCCCTTAATGGGGAAGGTGCCTCTGCCCGGCTGGTTGATGTCCCCGTGAGAGTAAAGGCTGACATCACTGCCATCCAAGAGATGCGACGGACGGGGCAAGGCAAGAAAACCATAGGACCTTGCGACGTCTACTACAGCTGCAATGTAAAGGAGCGCAAATTCGGTGTCGGATTTGTTGTGGGAGAGTGACTTCGTCGCTAAGTACTGTCGGGTGGACGAGCGTCTCGCAATAATCCGCATCAAAGCGCGGTTTTTTAACATCTCGCTAATTTGCGCCCACGCCCCGATGGAAAAGAAGACGATGCGACTAAAGATTCCTTCTATGAGCGCTTGGAACGTTCCTACGAGCGCGGCCCCCACTACGACATAATACGACCAGATCGATCATGTTGTGATAGATGGAAGACACGCTTCTAGTGTATTAGATGTACGTATGATCCGAGGACCCAACATCGACTCGGATCATTACCATGTTGCAGCTAAACTGCGCAAACGCCCCTGTGCAGCAAAAAATGTACATCTACCTACGCAAAGAATGTTCAACATCGAAAAGCTGTAATCACAACAGACAGCCAGAAGATTCGTCACTCGACTTTCACTCCTGCTCTCAGAGAGCACTGCCCAACAAACCGGCATGCACGACCAATGGAGTAACATTTCTCGCTCCCTACTTACCGCCGGGATCGGATTCCGGCGAGCCCCAAAAAACAGTTGGTACGACGAGGAATGTCATGCTGCTGCAGAAAGAAAGGATGCCGCCGCATGTGGGATCGCTACAGAGAGCTAAAAAAGGAAGAGAGACGTATTATCCGAAAGAAGAAACGAGAGGCCGAAATCCGTGAGTGCGGAGAGCTTGAAATGCTGGTCAACAGGAACAACGCCCGAAAATTCTACTAGAAAGTTCGGCGGCTTACAGAAGATTTTAAGACCGGGGCGTTTTCCTGTAAGAACAAAGACGGCGAACTGGTGACTGACGTACAGAGCAATCTTAAGTTATGGAGGGAACACACTCGGGTGGGAGCTAATGCTGCATCCACCATATTCTCCGGATATTGCACCTTGTGATTATCATCTTTTCCGTGGACTTCAATCCCATATGAGTAACAAAAAATACTCCTCAAAAAAAGCTATATCGAAGCGTATTTTGGCTCTAAGGGCAAAACATTTTTTGAGCAGGGATTAAAAATTTGCCTAAACGTTGGGAAGACATTGTAAATAATGAAGGAAAATATATTATTGATTAATAAATACTTTAAACATCTTTTTTATTAATTTTAAAACCACCTTTAAAAAACGCACGAACTTATGGAGTGACCTTATAGTTTTGCCATTGATTTGATTGACTTGTGACACGGTGCGTTGTTTTGTTGAAACTGTGAGCAAACACAGCATCTTCTTTGAACAGAGCTTTCTCATAGTCAAATGCTCATGCAATATAAATCCAACTCCTCGTCTTTTTAATATCTTCAAGATGTCAGCTAATTCCCGCAAATTTACTTTTCGATCATTCAAAACGATCTTGGGGAGTTTTTTATGTCTTCTGGTGTTACCGCCTCATTTGGACGTCCACTGTATTGTGCATCATCGGTTTCTCTACGACCACGCTTGAAGTCAGCAAACCATCGTTTTATTGTTGTTTCTGATGGAGCGGAATCGCTATAACACTTCTGAAGCCATTGCTTCGCTTGAACGGTATTTTTCCCATCAAGAGAAAGAGGTGCAATAAAAATAAAGCCATCTATGTGTTTGGCCGGAACTTTTCAGCCCATGTGTTAATCAACAAACAAAAAATGGAGCGCCGAAAGGTCAAAATAAAGATTTCCATCATTCCAAATTATTATTTTTATTTAATAATAGGACTATGAATAAGTTCGTGCGGTTTTATAACAGATGGCGTAACTTGATTATTATTCCATCGATCCACATTTCCAAACATTCATTGGAGAGCTACTGTCGTAAGGCACAAACGTCAGTATAAGTTTTTTATTTGAAGCGTAAACAACAATATTTTTACCACACTTGAAAATGTCGAATTTCGTGCCAAATAATGTGTTTTTGCGGGGAATTCTTTAATATGAAGAAAAAAGCAGCCGAAAGTCATCGTATCTTGGTGGAAGTTTATGGTGAGCATGCTCTAGCTGAGCGAACGTGCCAGAAGTGGTTTGCACGCTTTAAAAGTGGTGATTTTGGCTTGGAAGACGAAGAACGCGAGGGTGCGCCGCCAAAGTTCATGGATACCGAATTGGAGGAATTGCTCGATCAAGATCCGGCTCAAACGCAAGAAGAGGTTGCAAAAACTTTGGGAGTTGATCAATCAACCATTTCCAAACGTTTAAAAGCCATGGGAATGATCCGAAAGGTAGGCCATTGGGTGCCGTATGAATTGAAGCCAAGAGACGTTGAACGCCGTTTTATGGCATGCGAACAACTGCTTCAACGGCACAAAAGAAAGGGTTTTTTTGCATCGAATTGTGACTGGCGATGAAAAGTGGGTCCATTACGACAATCCAAAACGTCGGGCAACGTATGGATACCCTGGCAATGCTTCAACATCGACGTCGGCGCAGAATATTCATGGCCTGAAGGTTATGCTGTGTATCTGGTGGGACCAGCTGGGTGTTGTGTATTATGAGCTACTGAAACCGAATGAAACGATTACGGGGGATGTCTACCGACGACAAATTGCCAGAAAGATGGGAAAAAGTAGTAGCAAGCGATGGACAATACTATGAATATTAAATTTGTAACCATTTTACGTCAATAAAGTTTCAAATTTCGAAAAAAAACCGCACGAACTTGAAGAGACAGTTCGTTCACTCGACAGCCGATTCTATGTTAGTCGTATGATGCGGATTTAAATCCAGCGAACGACTGTCAATTCAGCAGCATTCCCCGAAACATTTTTGGAAATTTTTTATGCTGTTACAACAATAATAACGTGACCAGTTTGTTAAAGACTTCAAAATGCTGGTTTAATCACAGAACACCTTGCCATGCCAAAACTCATTTTTGACAACGAGAATACTTGGCTTGATTGAAGACTATAATTTGGTTCCGACCATGCGTAAGAAGAAGAACCCATGCACGCTATAATTACGAGGTGTTAGTCGAATAGTTTCCGAATACTTTTCGTCGTATGTTATTGGGTAACTGATTGAGTAACATCTATTGAGATGCAAAAGTAGAGTCAATTAGGTGCAGATATGCAGAGGTCTGATAATATACAGATCATTTATCAAAGTAAAAAATGTTTTTAATAAAATGTTTTAAATAAAATATTTTACAAGATATATAAAAACATTGGACTATAAAAAGTAATGCCAAAAAATCTAAAAATAAAAAAAAATGTTTTTTAATTAAATATTTTACAAGATATATAAAAACATTGGACTATAAAAAATAATGTCAGAAAATCTAAAAATAAAAAAAAAATATTTTTTAATAAAATATTTTACAAGATATATAAAAACATTGGACTATAAACAGTAATGTCAGAAAATCTGCAATTTTTTGGTGTGCACATTTTTAGGTTATCAACTGTACATAAATCAGCTTGCGTTATAATTTATTTGACACCATTCCTACGTTGTCTTCGATATTTTAGCAGAAATTTCAAGTTGTCACGCAATAAATTGCACAGTCTGATAAATTTTTAATTTCCGGTAAGAGTTAGTTATTTAGAAGATTACAAATTATGTATGTATGTATGAATGTATGTATACTCATCTTTGCACACGGCTACATTATTCTCCATCAATTATTAATGTTTGAAGCATCATACGAGTACACTTGCATTCTTGTCATTATTACCGTAACGGTTTCCGAAAATATAATTCCATACATACATATATCTGTATTGTACAGTAGTGTAACACTGGACTGCACACCATGATTGAGGAAATTTTGCTTTGAAATTTGCAGTAGATACCAATTCTTTACATCGCTCATTTAGACCAACTGATTTTTTTGATATCTGTAAATCATGTTGCGTGAATATCATTTTGATCTGGGTAGCATTGCATGAAACCTTGCACCAGAATATTTATACTTGTATGTAGCTCTCAGCGGAACCACCGAAGCTCGTCAAATATCGTTTCCAAGTACTTACATATAGTCTGTATAATCAAATATGATCGATTACTAGGTTTGGCCAATAACTATGGTGAAAAACAAAATTGTGAGGGGAACTTCGGCTGCCGCGTCACGGGGGTGATTCGTCAGCCGAATTCTGCACGATCATTTCACATGCACACACTCGTCCAATTGGTCGTTGTTCAACAGCAACGCAGCAACATGAGCGAAGGCTTTGTTGATTTTTGTTATACATCTCTAATACAATTTTTTCCCCAGCCGAAATCTGAACTACAATTTACAACAATTTACGACAAAAAAAAAAAAATATATGTACATATACATATATATAATTGGCGCGTATACCCTTTTTGGGTGTTTGGCCGAGCTCCTCCTCTTATTGGTGGTGTGCGTCTTGATGTTGCTCCACAAATGGAGGGAACTACATTTTCAAGCCGTCTCCGAACGGCAGATATTTTTTATGAGCACCTTCTTCATGGCGGAAATACACTCGTAGGTTTGCCATTGCCTGCCGAGGGGCAACCGCTATTAGAAAAAACTTTTTCTTAAATTTGGTGTTTCACCGAGAATCAAACATACGTTCTCTCTGAATTCCGAATGGAAGTCACGCACCAACCCATTCGGCTATGGCGGCCGCCGAAAAAATACCCCACCAAAATAAGAACAGAAGGTCATTGACTTGTTTGCGACAAAGCCGAACAGCTGGAGCAGTTTTGGAAAACAGGAAAAATGGTTTTAATGTATCCAGAGACACGATTCGAGGACGCTTGCGTGCAGAGGACCTCAAATTCCGGAGCACGTTGAAAAAAGACTTGCATGGGATAAAGCAAATTCAGAACGGAATTTGGCAAATGTAATATTCATGGATGAATCTTCCTTTGTAGTGAATTTCATACGTCGGTCCTCTTATATTGCTGAAAATCGACAACATCAATGAACTCTTAAGCATCCAGTTAAGGCGTCCCAAACGATTGCTTTCCGGAAAATGATTTGGCGATAAACACAGAATCGCAAATTTTAATATAGTTTTGATGATTAAAATTTACCAAAAAGCATTATTATCGTCAGCTGCGAAGATGTTTGAAAGAACTAGCCAACCCTGGATTTTACACCAAAAAAACGATTCCGAAGCCGAAGGTGTGTAGAGTGGAAACCGCAAAATTGGATTGAAATGTTGGATTGTCCTTCAGAGTCGCGTGATGTCAGTCTTATTGAAAATTTTTAAGCAATAGTTAAACAAAAACTGTAAGCAACAAAAACAACAGAGGACGGTCAAATAGTAATCAAGGTAAATACGGTTAATTTGGATCCGATCGCCTCCAAAATTTGCGCAGAAACGAACACAAATTATGACTCGAAAATGTGAAGAAGCCTTGTATCTAATAAACTCTTTTTTTATCGAATTCTTATATAAACTCTTTCAATAAGTTTTGATTCCAAATCTTTGCTACACTTTAACGTAAACAAAATTTATAAATTATTTAGGGACTGAATCAAGTAAAGTTGGGATTTTCTATAATTAAAATAGAGTTTCCGGGTTGACGGGATCGCGCGATTAGCATCCCTATTGGGTACACAATCAAAGATACTTAAATTAGTTTCTATATGGTAGGTGTAATACAGTTTGCGTGATTGTTGTCGGTAAAGATTAAAAACATTTATGAGCGGGTTAAGGTATGGGATGAATAGAAATCGCAGTTCATCCATCTTTTCTCCAACATCATAATCTCATCTCAGTTAACTAGAAAAAAGCGATAATTTCGAAACTAATCCCTCAAGCCCCACGTCAGTCTCGATTCGAAGTCAATGTCATGCGACGTGCTAATGTTGTTGCGAATTTTTTGTAATGTTTGTGCAATTGCAGTTTGCCATTGCGGAGTCTGCACTGGACACGGCGGCGGCTGATGACATCGCTGAAATCGCTACCCTCCGACAGCGCCGCTGCCACTTTTCTCCGTCACCACTTGCGGCTGGCGTATTTAGCCGTCCATCACTCATTCAGACATACAGACAGCGAGTTGCCATGCCAAACAGTCAGTCAGTAAGTCAAGCAGTTAGTCAATTGCTTTGTGTGCATCAGTCAACGGTAGCATGTTGTGCGCCCGCCGCCTCAACGATTCCTCAGCACGTCAACACGCAATTGGCATTTTGCTTGCATTTATTGCAAAACTTAAATATTTCGCGAGTTAAAGTGTTTTTGTTTGCAAAATTTCCACTGAAATTTACTGAATTTTTTTTTTTGCAAAAGTCTGAGTTCACACGTTTATCCGCTCACATATACATTGTGGCATTGCGGCGACTTTCCTTTCTGACAATGTGTGAAAGTTAAAATTCGACATTTTAAAAACTTGACACCCCTCTATGGCGCACAGTGTATCGTGTGCGTGAAATTAATTTTGAAAACCTGTTTTCAAATACCGAAGCGACTTCAAATACTTTTAACTAAATTAATTTTGTTAAATTTTATTTTTTCCGAAAAAAAGGAAAACCAATTGTTCAATATAAGCTGTAATCTAGTCGATTTCTGAGGTGAGAACTTATTTCGTATTGTAAAACTATGTATGTAGATAGATTTTTTCAACAGCTTAAAAGTTAAAGATCACAATGAGCCCATCATTTGCTTTCCAGGCACAAATTCTTGAATTATAATAATAAATGAGTATTTGATTTAGAAAAAATAGTAATCTCTAAAAAATTTGCTGCTCTTTACGAAACTCTCTTAAATCCGAAAAAAATTAGAAAAAATGTAGGTGTAGACAACAAGAAGTTCAGCTTGTAGATTATTCCGCAGTGGAAGACTCACTAAATATTATTGACGCAACTACAACCAAGACTGACCAAGAGTTGACTCACAAAAGGCGAAATACATGGCACTATTAAGATCCAGGACAACAGGAGACGACTAAGAACACTGCGTTCTCACGTCAGTCAATTCTACGTTACTGGAAGGACCCGGATTTAAGTATATCCGGCCAAAGACTGTCACTCCAGCAGCATTCCCCGTACATGTATGGGGGATCTCTATGCTGTTACAACAACAACAACTAAGGACACTGATTATAAACGGCTGGGATTTGGGTGTTGAGAATTTGGATTATCTGGGAGTAATGACAATGGGAGCAATTGACCATCAGAGATACACTACAGGCAGCACACAAGCAGATATACTTTGGTTTAAGGCGGATTTATTGCAGGTGATGGCATTCGGCCAGCTGATTTTTTCGCCGTAGATATGAATAACGTCAAAATGATTTGTTTTGTTTACATCTGTCTGTTCACTTTGCCATTTGTATATTGATAATTTATAGTTGGTGATCAAATAATATCTAAAGTGAAATATTACATAAAAAACACATGAAAAAGTTTGTATTGGGACTGAAAAAAGTTGGGGTAAATAAATAAAATCTCTTGTTTGGCGTTTTTTGAGGGGAACCGAAACAAGTGTGGAACAGAGGATGCTGATTTTAACAGTGGATGAAGGATTATCAGGTTTGGGCTTCAGCTATGGTGAAAAATTAAATTGAGCGAGTAACTTCGGCTGTCACGTCACTGGCAGCAGAAATCTGTCCGCTCATTCACACGTATTCACACACTCGTCCACTCAGTCGTTCAGATGGTTACAAAGTAACATGAGCGATGATTGTGCTGATTTTTTTCGAATATCACCAACACAATTTCAGTTTTTCGTAAACAAACCGCTCTTATGACCCCGGTTACGTCAGCCAATCAGCTGATTCCTTTAAATTCGCTGCGAGCCGGTTAACGGTCTGATATTGGCCACACGTGAATTTTTTCCACCATGGCTTTTCACGTGATAGAACTCAAAAAGCAAAAACAAAACACGTGTTTTTTTTTTGTTGCGTGTTGTGGGACCTCTAGGGTGATCTTTACTGCAACGCCTTTTGGGAGAGCCTTAATATGAGGATGATGGTCGGGCGACAGCAGGAGGCTATTTAAGTTTAATTACTGCGTTATACCACAAGTAGTAACAAAATTGAAGTTAATATTAGCTAGCCCTGTAGTTATTTACAGCTCCCCTTCGACTGATCGCTCTACTGCACTAAATTTAAAAATTATTGTTGTTGCAATGGCGGTAGTCCCTCTCACTTGCTTCTAGTTGCCAACGCAAAACGTATGTGACCAATTCTCATAGCCGTAGAGAATGACGGATTTTGATATGTCCACTGGCATTTATGAGTAGAAACGTGTACCGTTGGTTTTCACAGTCTTTGGAAATATATTACTTCTGCTACTTAAACTTCAGCCTCGTGTTGAGCTTGACCCCAATGTTGTTGTTGTTGTTGAGGTGGTTGAACATTTCTGAGCTGAAAATGCTCCTAATTAGTGAGTGTTATTTGTTGTTTTCCAAGTCAGATCCATTTAGTGAGGTCCAAGTATAGCAGCAAATCCTTTATCTCTATGTCTGAGATTTCTTTAATTTGCTGTAAGGAAGGCTTACCGAAGGATCGGAGTCGTGCCCGGGCTAGTCCCGGACATTCACATAAATAGTGGAACAGACTCTCCTTCGCCCCTTCCGATTGACAGCTTCTACAGATAGGGTTGAAGGGTAGATTGAGTCTAGCTGCATGATCCCCTACTTTCCAATGTCCTGTAAGGGTTGCAGTGATACGTGAAATGTTTGGCCGAGAACATCCTAGGAGGTCATTCGTCCTTTGGATTTTGTATGACGGCCATGTGTTTTTTGTTGTAATACATGTAGGTATTTGCTTCCATCTTCTTTCGGCTAAAGCATGATAGTATGAAGCAATGGATGCTTTTAGTGTGTTCAGTGGGGTGGAGACTGCCACTGCCTCTGCTATGTCTAGTGTCGAGCCCTTTCTTGCTAGCTCATCCGCTATCTCATTGCCCCGTATGTTCCTATGACCGGGAACCCATATCAGGGTAATTTCAAGCCAATGGCTGAGCAGTTTCAGTTCCTCTCTACACTGTAAGACCAGTTTGGATGAAATGTAGTTGGAGTCTAAGGCCTTAATAGCTGCTTGACTGTCTGAGAAGATAGCTGCTCTTGCACCAACTTCCTTGTACTCTTGCACCAACTTCTTCCTTCCCCAATGTACTTTATTGAAAGTTTCGAATGCGTTGTAAATTCTTTATTCAGTCTTATCACTGAGTCCATCGTTACTAATACAGCCCTCCGCTTCGACTACGCTATCACCGAATCCATGTGAACTCGAAAAAAATGCTGCCTAACTCCAATGGCTAATTTTGACATTTGGATACCAGCTGGCACGAAGTAAATGAACAAATTTTAGCTTAAAAAGTTACGTCTTCAGTGTCGTTTTCCAATTATTTTCCTTTTCTTGCAAAAATGAATTCTGCAACACTGTTAAATGAATGAAGAAAAACAGCAACATTTATGAGTGATTGAAAGCCTGTGCTTATTTTCTCAAGTAGATGCTGAATAGACATTACATTCGGAAAATAACTCAAGAAGAGTTAAAAAATGAGTTGGATAATATTGTGGTAACCAATTTACCTTTATCTTTACCAAAAAGTAAAATTGATTAAAGTTAGAGAAATTTAAAGCTTTAATTCTTTCCCACTATGCCGCATTCCATCCTCGCCGCCATTAGCTCTTTGACATTTCAGTGCTTTTGAGTTACCTCTCTATACTGCGCTTCACACATAAATCACTTTTATTTTCCATCGCGACGTCCACAACTGCTGGAGAGTGGTCTTTACGGTTAACTGCCTCATCGTCGCTCAGGTGCTGAATATGATTTATTCGGTGAGGTAAAGTAGCGAGTTTAAATGAGTTAAGCGGTATTTGGCTACGATTAGCTTAACTTCGTTTTTCGTTTTTCATTTTATACTTGTTTGTTAATGCATAAAGATATTTTTGGCACTTTTTATTAAGTGTAATTTTAATACTGTAATTTGAACTTTTGTGTAATGCTATTTTTTTAATTTTTTTCAAGTACAAACCAGTTGGTATTTCTTAGACAATCACTATTTTATTATTTATTTTATGGCTTCTGTGCGCATTAGCTTTTACAAGACAAGCAAGTGCTTCGATGTTTTTTATTCACTCGCGACTTAATTATTACGGAATTTCCTTTCACTTGGTCAAGATATATGCAAATTTTTTTTGCACAACATTTCTTTATGTAAAAACAAGTTACTATCATATATAATGTTTACATTCTTTTTACTTCTTTTTTTGTTTTAAGAAAGTAAAGTTTATGAATATACATTTTCAGCTACGGACTCAGGTGGCTTTAAAAAATATGGAACTTTGGATTTTTTCAAATATTTTATTGCAGATGCACGTGACATTTTTGGACCTTTAAGGTGTGTACGTGGGAACACTGCATCAATTAATTTTTCATACGCGGAACTCATTTTGTAAAAACAACGCACGCTTTCTAAATTTCTCACAAGACTAAAAGAATTGCACAATGCGTACTGCGAAAAGAATACGCCTATTTGGCAGTATTTACAATTTTTTATAACAGCTCCAAGTTTGAATTTTGCCAGCCACGCTTCTATTACACAGACTGTACTTTTATTATACTACATATATGTATTGAAATTTTACCAACATAATTTTTTTAATGCACGCACTAATGAAATGAAACTCTTAGACAAATTTTTCGTTTTGACTTATTGTATTTCCGTCGTTTAGATTGAATTTTGAGCTTTGGCATACATTCTGTCAAAAAAATATCAGGAATTGTGCATTTAAAAACCGCGCGTTATACACATGTCCAAATTTCTCTTGCTGGAATGTTGGTGCAACTGTCCTCTATAGTGTTGCAGAGTTTGTGCGTGATCTGTCAATTAGCATATTTTTGGCATTTAATTATATCAGTCAACCGCAGGTATACTCTTCGATTTTCACTATATATAAAAATATCGAACAAAGATTTTGTCTTAAATTTTGTGTTTTAAACGGGATTTCGTGTGCCATTGAAATGTTCCAGAAAGCCTATGGCGAGTGTGCTTTATCAAAAACACGGGTCTACGAGTGATATAAGTCTTTGTGACCTTAGCGTGTCTCACGAATCAATTCGCTACATTTTACAATTATCAATTGGGCATGAAACGCCAAGACGCGTGGCTGCTTGACTCGTTCCAAGAGAGTTGAATTTCTTTCAAAAAATTCATCGGAAGAAGGTGGCTGAAGGCATGATTGTGCAAGTAAATTCGGACCCAACGTTTATTCAGCGCATCATAACAGGTGATAAGACGTGGCTATATGAGTTTGACATGCAAATCAATTAACAGGCGGCTGAATAGCGCTATCCATATGAGACGAAACCCAAAAAACCACGTCAAATTCGGTCAAAAACGAATGTCATGCTACTCGTTTGATGGTCATGGTGTTGTGCCATCGGAATTCGTTCCAAATGGTTCTACGGTAAATAAAGAATATTAAATGGAAGTTATGCGACGCTTGAGAGAGAATGCGTGTAGGAAACGGCCCAATTTGTGGAAAGAAAACTCATGAATCTTGCACCATGATAACGCACCGTCTCACAAGGCTCATATTGTGAACACTTTTTTTTAACAAAAACTCGACAAATATCATCGAACAACCATTTAGCCTCTTGTGACTTTTTCCTTTTCCCAAAACTTAAATTGCCACTCTGACGACGCTGCTTTCAGTCGATAGAGGCCATTAAGGAGAATTCGCTGAAGGAGCTGAAGAAGATCTCTTCAAACGCGCTTAAAAGGTGCTTTGATGAGTGGACTAATCGTTGGCATATGGTTTCTGCTTCGAGTGAAGCCTATTTTGAAGGCGACAAAATAAATTTTGATGATTAAAGAATTATTTTGCGTTTTATTGAACAATTCTCGGTACTTTTTTGACAGTTGTATTACGGCGGCCGCCGTAGCTGAATGGGTTGGTGCGTGATCACCATTCGGAATTCACAGAGAGAACGTTGGTTCGAATCTCGGTGAAACCAAAATTAATAAAAACATTTTTCTAATAGCGGTCGCCCCCCGGCAGGCAATGACAAACCTCCGAGTGTATTTCTGCCATGAAAAAGCTCCTCATACAAATATCTGCCGTTCGGAGTCAGCTTGAAACTGTAGGTCCCTCCATTTGTGGAACAACATCAAAACGCACACCAGAAATAGGAGGAGGAGCTCGGCCAAACCCCCAAAAAGGGTGTACGCGCCAATTATATATATATATATTAAAAAACTTATACAAGTTTTTTGTGTCCAATATTTGTGTGCTATATATCAACACAACAACCCTCTAATAGTCGTCCTTGGGCAGGCAATGGCAAATCTCCGATTGTATTTTTACCATGACAAAGCTCTTCATAAAAAACCCTACTGCTTCTTGGAAGTGGTATAATTCTGTAGGTGCTACATTTGTGGAAAAACAAAAAGACGCACTCCAAAATTGGACTAGGAATACCGCCAAACCAGCCAACAACGGATGTGAATGTATATGTACAAGGTGGCGCATAAAAGGTGGCATATGTAAAAGTAATCATGCGATTTTGTCTTTGACTACTTTTAATAAAATAAAAAAATTATTTCGAATGATGGTATTTATACTGCAGCTGTCTAGTTCACAAGTGTCAAATATGATTGACATACGAATGACATTTGCAAAATTTATAAAGCTTCCGATAGGGTGAAAGCTTTCGAAAGGTGATGATTTTGCGCCACATTGTAACCAGTATTTTTTTCTTCTACTCGCGAAGACGCGCATTATGAATCATATAAAATAATATCTTCAATTCCAGCACTACCTAACCTTCTTCTTTTTGACTGGCGAGATAACTGCTTATACGCCGAGTTTTACAAAGCGCACGAGACGTTTCTTTCTCGTAATAACCGGCGCCAATTGAAAACACCAAGTGAAGCCAAGTCCTTCTCCACCTGATCTTTCCAACGTAGAGGAGGCCTTCCTCTTCCTCTGTTACCACCAACTGGTACCACATCGAATACTTTCAGAGCCGGAGCGTTTGTATCCATTCCGACGACATGACCTAGCCAGCGTGGCCGATGGATCTTTTTTCGCTGCGCCATGTCTATGTCGTCGTAAAGCTTATACAACTCATCGTTCGATCACCTACGACACTCGCCGTCACCAACGTGCAAAGGTCCAAAAATCTACCTTAGAATCTTTCTCTCAAAAACTCTAAGGTAGGTCGCATCGGACGTTTTCATCGTCCAAGCTTCCGCGTCATATGTTAGGACGGGCATGCTGAGACCCTTGTAAAGTTTTAGTTTTGTTCGTAGAGAGAGGACTTTACTACTCATTTGCCTACTTAGTCCAAAGTAGCACTTGTTGGCAAGAGAGATTCTGCGTTGGATTTCAAGGCTGACATTGTTATCGGTGTTAATGCTGGTTCCTAAATACACGAAGTCTTTTACAACCTCGAAATTATAACTGTCAACAGTGACGTGGGTGCCGATACGCGAGTGCGTCGACTGTTTGTTTGAAGACAGGAGGTACCTCGTTTTGTTCTCGTTCACCACCAGACCCATTCGCTTTGCCTCTTTATCCAGTTTGGAGAAGGCAGAACTAACAGCGCGGTTGTTAAGGCCGATGATATCGATATCATCGCCATACGCCAACAATTGTACGCTCTTATAAAAAATAGGCAACTTCTTTTCGTACTGGCAAACAATTAATAAAATAAATAATGAAAAAATAGGAGAAAAATAGTAAGATATCTAATTTGACAAAAGACGATAAGTTTGTTCCTTAGTAAATAACTTAATTGCATTACAAAAAGGCTGAGGCTTTGAAATCGACTAAAAGATGGTGTGAGTCGATTCTCCTTTCATAGATCTCTTCCAAGCCTTGGCGTATTGTGAATATCTGATAGATGATGGATTTTCTAGTTCTAAAGCCACACTGATAAAGTCCAATCAGTTGGTTGATGATGGGCTTCTGCATTTCACTCGCTCGCTAATACCTTATAGGCGATATTTAGAAGACTAATTCCGCGGTAATTGGCACAGATTTCAGTATCACCCTTCTTGCGGATTGAGCAGAGCACACAAGTAAATTCCAATCGGCAGGCATGATTTCATCGGACCATATTTTGAATAGGAGCTGGTGCATGCACTTTACCAGCTCCCCGCCGCCGAGTTTGAATAGCTCAGCCGGCAGTCCGTCGGCTCCCACGGCTTTGTTGTTCTTTAGCCGCGCTATTGCTATTCTCACCTCGTCATCGTCGGTACTTTCAAAACACCGATACAGGTATGGTAAGTTAGATTGCAAGAGTACCACAGGTACACTTCAAGTATCACTTACGTGCCGTTTTGATACCATAATGTGGGCCACGAAAAAATTTAGGGAGGCGAAAACCATCTACAGCCATCCAGTGCTGTTGATGTAGTGGAGGAGAGGAAAAGGATCTAGGCTGGAGAATTTTCTCAAGCCATCCTCAAAGGAAAGGAATCCCAAGCGCCTAGCCTCCACAGCCGGACATTTGCAGAGAAAGTGCTCAACAGTCTCTTTCTATGCAGGATCCCAACAGCTTCTGCAATAAGGGTTATACGGAATTCCAATCGTCTCCGCATGAGTATCGATCACCCAGTGACCAGTGAACACCGCAATGAGTTTGGAAATTGACACAGGTATACTCGTAAATATATTTTGCCCCATTACGAGAAGCTATTATCGGAACCTTTTTAGTTTTTATGTTGTACAGTGTAATTGAATGGCTTTCGTTTTATGCCGGGTTTTGCATGTAAGCCGCATCTATTGAATTATTATTGAAATTGTAGACTTTAACGATATATTGTAGTTTTCAGAACCTTATAGCTTTCAAATATGTTTTTAGAAAATGGTAAATTATTTTAATATGTTTAATTTTTACTTTTATTTACAGTTTATTTTTAAAAAGCGCAGACTAATTTTGAATGTTTTGAGTAAAGTAAATAAGAATAAATAAATCGGTGCATTAATGTGGTGATGTGATAATGATGATACTTAACTCCACAAGAAAACAGAAACATATGAATAACCAAAATTACTATGTTGTGTGAGTAAAGGTTCCCCCAACACGAAATACAAATATACAAAAATGCAAATTTCAGCTTTGGGAACGAAGAAAATTAAGCATTCCGTCATAGTAGATTTCCTCGTACCGGTGTCTATTTTTATACATAATGCAAAGAAGCGTCCGATTAGGAACGCAGATAGGGTACTCTGAGCGTTGAAACTGTGTGTAAGAAAATTGCGAGTAGTAGATAAGCGTAAGGTCGCGTGTGAAAGCGTAAAAAAACAGGAAACTCGCTTCGCGAACGTCAAACTGTAAACACAAACAAGATCCGCAAAATGTTGCTGTTTTCTCTGTTAAAGCAATGTAATTAAACAGATTAGAAAGAAATCTCATTAAAGCATAATAGAATAAAATAATTACAACACAAGAACGGGCAAGACCAACAAAAACAACGAACGACAATTCGACTGGCGAATACCCAGAAAATGCCTACATTGGCGGCAAAAAATTCACAAGCTCCAGTCACAGCCACAGCTGCTATGATGGCAACGGCGGCGGTAACAGAAACGACAACAGCAACAGCGACAACGAATTCCGTTGGCAGTGGGCAGGGCGACGTGGATGCTGCTGGTGCAATAATAGCGACAGCGGCAGCGACAACAACGATAACAGACACAACAAACACCGGTGGCGCGTTGAACCATCATTATCATCATCCGCCGGCGCCGCAATCAGGCCCAAACGCCTTAGGCAATGCATTGCCGTCCCTGGCACCTGCAACAATATGTGCAGATGGGGCGGGAGCAGCAACAGCTACGAGCACAGTTGCAGCTAGTTTAGCCACATTTAACGGAAATTCAAATTTAAATATTGCCAACGGAAACATTGGAGGCAATGGCAATCACAGTAACAACAATAGCAATATCGCAAGTGTTGGTGGTGGTGGTGGCAAAAAGTCAATGACAACACTACATGCATCCCGTGAGGATGTTGCATCACCACCACCGCCATCACTATCGGCGCTTGCACACCTGGGCAGTGCCATGCCATCAGCGTCAATCAACAATCACCAATTGTCAGCGTCCAACAGTCAGGGCAATCACAATCATAACAACAATAACAGCAATGGTGGCAGCATCGGCAGCAATAACGGCAACGGCAATGGAAATATCAACAGCATTCTCAAAGGAAGTAAAGGTGAGTGAAGTTTCTATTTGAAAAGCGAAAAAATAAATCTCATTGAAAATTACCGTACCTAACGGAATATTGAATATGTTGTGTAATGAGTGGCATTGAGTATGTTAAAAAAAAGTTGCAAAAACAACAAATTTAATTTACATATCTACTTAAGGCACAAAGGAAGCAGGAAAACACAAATTTTCTTAGTGGCTACACAGATTAGAGAGGCATATTTTTTCCATGCAGGGTAAGGCTATAAGGCCGTGAAAGTAAACAAAATACTGGTAGTGTCTCGATGTGTTTTTGTTTTTTTTTTTTTGAAAATTTGCGAAGTAATGGGTCACTTCAAAATCAAAAAGGATCTAGGAAGCGTTTATTTTTTTTTATTTAATAGCTCCGATGCCGTCAGACGAATCTTAATAAAAATTACAGACAATGCAGCTTAATAACCACAGTAATAATTAAAAAAAAAATTTAGAATGTGGTCTAAAAACATCGAAACAAATTTTTGATTTAATGTTTAGTGGCGTGTTTCTTTAACATTTTAATGCGCATATTATTATTCCTTCAAATTTCACTTTTTATTTGAAAGGAAGCTATGACTTTAACCCTACAGTAGTCGCGCCCCTGAAACTGACGTAATTGGTCGCGCGGTCTACATATGTAATCCATTTTAAAATTAAAAATACAAAAGATAAATATTTAATTCTTCCATTGCTTTTGTTTTAAATATTCTTGTTATTGTTTAATTTATTAATATTAATCAAAAATAACATAAATAAACTTTCTGTTCTTACATAAAATAAATAAAAACCAAAACTTCATTTTTTAACAAAAAATTAAGATACTTCACAAAAGTATAAAATATATATAAAATAACCAGAAGATAATTGAGATGTTTTAATTGTTTTCGAAACATGACGAACATACAGTCTTGGAATGATCAGGACAAATGAATTTATTGCAAACGTTACACACTTTACGGGTGCTTTTATTACGGGCCCTTCCAAAGTCGTAGCAACGACCGACGTAGTTATTGTGCGTTGGACCTTGATGACTTACAACTTGTGGAAGATCCAAGAAGTCTTTTATTTTAAATGTCAGTGTTCTAGGTAGCGTGGTAACTGTTAATCTTTGGTGAGCCAGTGGTTTCATCCAAGACAAGGCTAAGTCTATGAGAAAATCACGCCTTTTGACAGATTCATAGTTACTGTTTGCAGTGTAAATGCATAATGCGTTGAGAGCATTGAGGTGACTGATTTTGAGGAGCATATTGTTAGAGGCAATTCTAAATTCCCGGGGAACTTCTCTTGTATCTTTTCGAACGGTAACAACCATTGTAATTCCATTATCAAATCATTGCTTTGCTATTTTCAGAGAGGAAAACCAATTGTCCATAGTAATATGATATGTCTATTCAAAATTGGTTGCACCATTCTCATCACGATATCAAATCTCTCGTCGCTTAACCGAAATGGACCTTCGGGTTGTTGGCCGGCGTAAATTTCTAAGTTATAGGTGTATGGGTAATGAACATCTACAAGTGCAAAAACTTTCAGTCCATACTTAGCAGGTTTATTTGGAATATACTGCCGAAAAGAACAACGCCCTCTGAAGGACAAGAGTTGTTCGTCCAAAGTCATTTCAGCAGAGTAGCATACATATGTAAATATTATAAGAAAAGTTCCACAAAATTGTAAAATGAAAAATTATGCCAAAAGTCCACTTTTATTTACAAAGTATAACTAGCTATTAGCATAAAACCTAATTTAAAATACTTACGTAATCGGTCGCGCGGCATACATACGTAGACCATGAATTTCACGAACCTCTAGCGACACAACTGAATGCGACAATTAACAGCGGAAAACTGAGAGTGACTCTCAATTTGTTAGTTACAAATAGCAAAAATCTCCGATGAAATCGATGCACGATTTTCAAGAAATTTAAAATTTAGCAATGGTGGATTACATATGTAGACCGCGCGACTACTGCAGGGTCATGATTCAATTATAGAAGGTTAGGTAAGTAAACAGCTTTCTCGCTCCCTCTTGACATATCGGCTCCCTTATTTGAAAACGTGTTGCTTCTTTACAAAAAAAAGTACCTATTTCACAAAAAAATTTTTGAATTGTAGTAAAAACTAAACTTTTGGTGCAAATTATTTGGTCGGCAACACCGTTTCCACTTTGACGCTTTGCTTTGTTATTATTCGTTGAAAATCTTTTATCTGTTTGTAAACATTCAAGTAAGTATAATAATAAAAGCTAATTATTTTGTAAATTAATGTCGTTTTTCACTATTTAGGTCGATTATGTCTTACATATGGTGATAGTCGATTATTTGGAGTCGGCTTTCTGCTGCAGAAAACCACCGGTTTGTGAATTTTCATACATGTAAGTCCAGATCAGACATTTGTAAAAATTCTTTTCAAACTTTTTCATTCATAGGTTTTTATAGCAGCGTTTTTGCAAATATAACAGATACCACCTTACATACAATACATAAACTACAGTTAGTAAGTTCTTTTAGAATATTTGCTAATAAATTGTAATAAATAAAAAGTTTTTATTTGTAGGACTTCACAGACGAGCAATTGCTGCGGAAGGTGTGTGTTAAAGAGCTAGGTGGCCCAACTATTGTGGTTTTTAGAAGTAAGTGCAGCGTTCCAACACCTATACGAGCAAGTGCACCCACATTCCTCATATTTCCACTCCGATTCATTACTGAGACACGTGGTATTGATATACGTACATTTACAAACCATCACAATTACTAAAAGTGGATTATATTACCAATATCTAAAATTTTTCGATGTATTAGTTTTAGTCTATATTAATAAAGTATATTAAGGTAGACAAATTTTAAACTATAAACTAGTAAATTTGTAATTTTTATTTTTTGGCCGCAATTGAATGGTATGGACTTAGACGACATGTGGTTTCAACAGGACGGGGCCACAAGCCACACATCACACGCTGAAATTGATTTGGTGAAGAGTAAGTTCGATGAGCGCATTATTTCCAGAAATGGACCGGTCGAATGGCCGCCGCGCTCGAGTGATTTGACGCCTCTAGACTATTTTCTTTAGGGTTATGTGAAATCATTGGTCTACAGTAACAAACCGGCGACGATTTGTGAGCTCAGAGCCAATATTGAACGCGAAATTGCTGGAATTTCGGCCGATTTATGCAAAAGAATGGTCGAAAGTTTGGTTCAACGATTTGACTTCGTAAAACGTGCACGCGGTGGTCATGTAAAAGAAATCGAATTTCATACTTAAATGTAGATGTTCAAACTCGATAATAAAAAAAAAAATTAGTTAAAAAAGTCAAACCGTTTGTGTTTTATTCAAAAAAGTTCAAAAGTTGAAGCGCTCTTACTGAAAAACGCTTTATATTTTGACCTTTGGTGTATTAAAAGACTTGTACTATTGTAGTAAATTAAACACATTAAATTCCTTTATTATGATTATTTTTTGTTCTCTTCCACAAAATATACTCAAATCTATTGCGAGCTTATATATGTATATATATAAAAATATATAATTGGCGCGTACACGAGCTCTTCCTCCTATTTGTGGTGTGCGTCTTGATGTTATTCCACAAATGGAGGGACCTACAGTTTCAAGCCGACTCCGAACGGCAGAAAAAAAACACATACATAAGTAACATCACATAGTTCTGTGTGCTCTTGTGTTAGATAAACATCGAAAATATTCTAAATAAATATTACATTTGTTTAAAGAAAAAACTATAATTTTTCTGTCGTTTTGTTTTAATGTAGATTAAATAACCAATATACTTGTTTTTCTCTTAGTACAGGACTAATTAGTTACTTTACGTACTTTTTTACTACCTTTAGGCAAGAAGGGGAAAACATTTTTCCCTTTTTCCCATCCTTCGTAAATGCAGCCCTAAAATAAGGGAGTGTCAAAGCGCCCTTGTCATTACTTACCTAACCTTCTATAATTGAATCATGCTGCAGGGTTAATTAAGCATATTTGAATTATGACTATTTTAGGGGTGATTCTGTTACACTGCGTTGTCGACCGAAACGAACAAACGCGCACGAACCTGTAAAGGCTGCGGGTTAGCTGGAAGTGGGTACCATTGAGAAAAAATTGTTAGAGACGCTTGTGTACGTGTCATTTTCCATTTTCCTCCAACTTATGGACTTTGTCGACAAATTAAACATATAGCTATGCTGCTCACTCAAATGCTTCTTTATAGTCAACGATGAAGTTAACATTCGTTTTACATATACTATAGAATAGATTACAATTTATGCAATTTTAAGTCATAGTTGACTAATCAAAGTTGATGTAAATATCCGACACATATAAATGAAAATTGAACAGTCATATTTTTTCGATGTATTTTCTTGAAATCTAAATTTGAAAAGTCGAGCCCAGAAGCACCGAAAGATTTGGTAGCTCCTAAAATACACAGGCTAAAAAGCACATAGTATTTAAAGCTCTGGAAAATGAAAAGGAAGATAGTCAAGGAGGAAAGGAGAGAAGTAATAGAAGTTAAAATATAGGATAGAATAAAGAAATAGAAGTAGTTAGACCTGTGAAAATTTCCCAGATTTTTCGGTAAATCTGGAAATGTCCTCCACTTTGACAGAACGAATTTTACACGTTCTCATGACATTGGAACCCGAAATTCGTAGCCTTGGTCTAGCAAATGCAGGACACTCACAGAGAAAATGCTCAGTGCTATCCAACTCCTCTAAGCAAGACAGGCAAATCGGGTCCTCAATGATTCCAATGGTGGTCACATGTTGACCTCATAGATTGTGTCCCGTAATAATACCGACTATCAACCGAACGTCTTTTCTTCCAAGTTTTAGTAGAAAGTTTGACAAGTTTTTTATTCGGACTTGTCACAAAACACTTTGCGGCTCTGCAGTGTTCTGGACCGGACCATCGCTCTTTATGCAAAATGCGTACATAATCGCTGATCCAATTCGTGATTCCTGCAGAACTGATTCCGATTATTGGCTTTGGTCCCTGTGGGGATCCACAGTTGCCCAATTCATCGGCAGTTTCAATCCCTTGAACAGTGTCCTGGAACCCATATTTTTGCCTTGCAACAGAATTAAGCTTCTTCTTACATTCTTGAACAATATATTAAGTTTGCTTTGCGTTCTCCAGAGCCTTTAGTGCAGCCTGACTCTCACTAAAGACTCCAATCTGTTTCCCGTTCCAACTCCTCTCAATTATCCATTCTACTACTTTCAGAATGGCAAAAATTTTCATTTGGAGAACGGTTGCCATTCCTCCCATTTTCTTAACATTTCATAAATCATAATTACATAATTTTACTATGTATATTAGAAATCTTGCGGGGTGGTAAAAGACTGCAAGGGGAGCATATTGACTATTTCAACATGGATGCTCAACTGTTCGGATGGTCTCATTGCATTTACGTTTTAATTTGTTCTGGCCTGTTATTTCCCACTTATAAGCGATGTATCATATAAAATTAATTTTTTGAATTTTCTTGGAAATGAACAATCATAAGGTTGTAAAATACCTTCATCAACTTCTGCACAAACAATTAGCTATTTTGAGTTGTTTCATACATTTTTTTAGTCCTTTTGTTGCCACCCGGGTACCCATCGGCGTACATTTTGTTGAATAACTTTTTTCCTATGGGAGATAGGCCAACCTCCTCATGGATCCCCATGATTTTACTTATTTTGTATCGAAATATGCATTGAGCATATTTTGAAAAATTTTTGACTTAAAAATTTTTGCATTTGAAAAAAAAATAAATGCATAAGCCACCCGGGTACCCCTAAACCGAAAACACGAGATTCATGTATTATGTCATGAAAATATATTTATACAAATAAAAAGTAAGCAAGTAAGTAAGCACTCGGCACAACACTTCCTTGTCTTTCTTCGCTTACGAAAAGGCTGCTCGTTGCAAATGTAGCATGACCCAACTACAACTTTTCTGCCAGTGACGTCTCGACGTTGGTTGTCGTTGCGTGGTTTCGCATAACCTGCTTGGTTGGAAGCTCGCTCTTGAATCACCGGCATAGCTAAGTCTTCTGAAAGCTGGCGCCAAAAGATTCTGCGTCGATTGGTTTTGTTGGAAAGCATATTATTATTTTCATAATAAATGACGTAAGCAGCAACACAAGCAATAGCCAACATATTGTAAAAGAAAGCTAGTGGCCATCTGCAATTTCTGGTTTTTGATGTGCTAATTCAGGTATCATAGCATCGTAATACATCGTACTAAGAAGGATCACTGCTTTGTTTTTCGTTGGTACGTATGAGCACATGGTAACTTGTTCATGAAAGCCAAAAAGAGTTGAAAAAAGTTCTCTAGAATTCGACGGTTTCTTTTCTGGAGGAATGTACGTTTTGTTTTATGTTCAAAGTACCAACGATAGTAAGGTCCAAGGAAGAAGACTTTTAACCAGAGGTAACGTTGTAAAAAATCTATCCATGCTAATGTTTCGGCCAGATCATTTGTAAGCGACGAGTTCTTTCACAAATCGCACTCTTTGATTCACCTTTCGAGTATTACCTTGCTTGCCTGTACAGAGAATCCCTTTCAGCGGATAAGCATTACTTGCATCGCACACCCAAAAAACTTTGAGACCGTACTTAGCACGCTTTGATGACATGTATTGGGTAAACTTCGTTCTTCCTCGATAACGAAAAAGCTGTTCATCAATAGTCAAGTGTTCCGTTGGTCTATACATCGTTTCAAGTTTAATTCACCTGGCCTTCATAAAAACGAGAAATTTAGGGTGCAGCTGCCTGCGTTTTATACCTGATATAGGAGTATGAAAGTTGCTGTATATAATATTATTGATGTATTCAGTTAGAAATATGTTCTTACAACATAAATAAATAAATATGTATCGAATGTATACAACTATTTTGGGATATAGAGGACCTAACCCAAAAAAATTGTCGTCGCGGTACCCGGGTGCCGGATGGCAGAGTATGTAGATTTTTTTTGGTGGCAACACAAGGGTTAACGTAATGAAGATCCATATGGACTTTTTTACCCTATTTTATATCCAAAGCAAAAATATTGAAAGCATTTGAAATTCTTGTAAGTCACTGTGATATCAAAAATATATATTATAATTTATAGCTTCGTGAAGATTGTAAAATTTTAGTGATATCGAGGAAAGATCCCTTTGAATCTTGCATGGAATTTTGTGATATCACTATAACTATAATAGACTCAACAGTCCCCTTGTCTTGATTACTTTAACTGACACGGTAAATTGCCTCTGGTATCATCTGTTACAAACACCTATAGTTCAGTAACCAGTTGACTCGTCAAAACGTCCATAATGCCTACGCCATTACAACGTCGTTTGAGAGGAAGACGGAGTTCATTAAAATCTACAATTATGAGTAGATATGGCGGCCGCCGTAGCCGAATGGGTTGGAGCGTGATGTTCACAGAGAGAACGTAGGTTCGAATCTCGGTGAAACACCAAAAATGAAGAAAAATATTTTTCTAATAGCGGTCGCCCCTCGGCAGGTAATGGCAAACCTCCGAGTGTATTTCTGCCATGAAAAAGCTCCTCATAAAAATATTTGCCGTTCGGAGTCGGCTTGAAATTTTTATATTAAAATTTCTCTCCCTGAGTCATCAGAGCAAATGTGTTCCCGAATTTGGTTGCAGCGCGTTGAAAACCTGTGGAGTACCTAAAGTGTACTCTGGCTTTAGGTAAAAAATGTTCGGTTAATTTTGTCGGCTTTTTTAAACGAAATGGAGACAGCCCTACAAAAATGTTCATAAATCCATTATAACCCTTATCTGTATCGGCTTTTAAGCATTTTTTAAGCGTTTGTAATTGCCCGTTTTATATATTTTTTACAATATATTGATGAAAAGTAAAAACAGAAACTAATTTCAAATTGTGTCATTAGCAATCAGACTAGTTAGTGGCCATATTTCCAAATTATTTTCGTCTGTGGGCAGCTACTTATTTACATTTGTAATCAAGACCTACTATATGCATATTCGTATGTATTGGATTATGTCATTTCCTAAAACCATTTATTTACAATTTTAAAAGTATGTTTGCGCATAAAAAATATCAAACGACTCTCAAACCGTGGGTTTCTGTTTGAGCTTATATTAGTTCAATGGATTAAAAATACAAAATTAACAAATCTGAATTACATTTTTTACATTATAGCCTTTGCTAGTTTATTTACTGACAAATTTTCGCGCTAAAGCTTTCAAAAGACTAGTTTAATAGGGTTTCCAACATTTCTGGGCGTACTGCTCCAGCATCGGTAAATTATTCAAAAACACTGTCGGAGACCTGACTATTTCATACGAGGGTTGCTATTTTTATTTCTGGTCTAATAATGGAAAAATTATCATAATTCATCGTAAGCCTATTTTTGTGGGGTGGCGTGAAGGATCGATGTTGTGCGAACAATTCATTAACGATTTAGACCCTTAAGGCGAAATTTACGCAAGTCATTCGCGAGACAGAGCCAGAAATCGGCACCAAAGTATTGGAAAACTGGGTCAACGGGATGTGTTGCTGTGAAGCCAGCCGAGGCAGCCACAGGAATGAAATAGTATTTCATAAATAATGGGAATGATTGCTCTTTAATAAGCCCATTATCTCGATACTTTGCGTGCTCAAAAACTCTCTTGTGTGAGCCGATATGTGAGAGTTCGTATTGTCTTGGTGAAGGATGATTTATCTTCTGTCAAAAAAATGGTTGTGTACCACTCAGAATTGACTTTTTGAGTTTTTGTAGCGCTACATTTGCGACATGATCAAATTTTCCGAAAGAACGAGCAACCATTTGATTTGAAGTGCTTCGTCCACGAATCACTTTTGTTCGATTAAGCTCGCCTTGGAACCCCCATATTATCGATTACGTTTTGTTTCCAGCTCATATGCAGAGATCCAAAATACGTCACTTGCTGCGATGCCATAGAGGGGCTTTATACGCGGCTGAATTTCTCCAACATTTCTTTACACCAATCGACACGAGTCCTTTGTGACAATTGTCAAATTATGCGCTATCCAACGAGTACACATTTTCTTCACGACCAAATGTTCGTGCAATATTGAATGTATGCCTTGTCGCACTAATGCTCAAGGATGCGTCTATCTCACGATATATCCCATAACGATTTTGCGTTAGAAATTGACGCACATCATCGATTGTGTCCGGCACAACAACCGTTTTTGGACGGCCTTCATGAAATTCATCCACGTTGGAACTCATTGTAACAGCGTTTCATAGTGGCTAAATATGGGGCTTAAACCCCAAAAGTCGAAGTAAGTTGATCAATGCACTTCTGTCTCTTTAATCCACATCGAAAATCGTAAGAACTCATCGTACGAAAATTCCATCTTTTGATCGAGATACATTTTTCAACCCACTGAAAAAAAAGAATAAATAAAGATCATAAGTGGAAAAGTTGTATGTAAATTTATGCTAAAATGTACCAAACCCATCGGTAAAAATATCGAATCACAACTCTTCACACGTAGTGTTGCAAAGGTGCAAAATTTAAAAGGTAGCCCTCTTACATAAATAAGTTTATATCTATGGGAATAAGTCTAAATAGGCTACATTCGCTATCGGATTTTTTCCCCCTTTTGTGTTGTACTCTGATGTTGTGTTTACGGACTTATAGAAATAGTACACACAGTCCATCTAATAGAAGCGTGACCGGCAATATTCAAACTTAGAGTTCCGTTATAAAAAAAATTTAACTGTTGCTAAATAGGCGTGTCCTTTTCGCAATACGCGTTGTGCAGTTTGTTGCGTGCGTTGTTTTTATTGTGTGTGTTTCTATGTGAACATCTTAAAGGTCCAGAAATATCACTTGTATCTGCAACAAAATATTTGATGAAGTCGAGGACGTTTATAAATAAATGGGTGCAACAGTGTATCGAAATTAAAAACGTTGACGGTTTGCCCAGACGAGACCCAAAAAACATACCTCCCCAAAACCAGATCAGAAGATCTTTGAGTTGTTTGCGGCGAATCAGTTTTAAGGAAAAATAGTTTTAATGTATCCAAAGACGCGATACGAGGGCGTTTACTTGCAACAGATCTCAAATTTCGGAGCACATTGAAAAAACCGCTGTTCTCATTAAAATATATTGAAAAAAGACTTGCAGGGGCTAAGACAAATTCAGAATGGAATTGGGCAAACGTAATATTCACGGAAGAATCTCCCTTTTGCATACGTCGGTCCTGCCGTACAGCTGCTAATCGCAACTTCAACGAATTGTTAAGTATCCATTGGTCTTTTCGCATTCGCTTGATACACAGTGCCTGATTGAAAATGTTTGTGCAATAGTTAAGCAATAATTCAAGGGACAATAAATATGGATAGTCTAACAGTATTCAAGGCAAATTCGGACTGATTTGGAACCGACTACTTCCACAACTAGCGCAAAGTATATGTATAATAAATTTTAGGTCTTTTCTATTCGCCACTTCTCTGCACGACTAACTTGACGAAACATTTGTGTGTGAAAACAACAACAAAGTTATCGAGTAAGATTCGCCATTAGCGAGTATGGTTATACCTCATTAAAATGGTATAACTCACTATCGTACAAAGAGATGCAGCGGTATCAAGATATGTTAATTTATACCAGTTGTTTCATCTAATTGCCACTTGCTAACGCTAAAAAGAGCCCTCATACAATGCAGTTTGTTAGAATCGGATTGGTCACTTAGTTTCTAAGTAATGGCGATCACGCTTCTATGAAACAGACTGTAAGTGACTCCATTTAACAATTCATTTAAAAAAAAAAAAAAAAAAATATTGAAATGATTGTAATATTAAAACCATGCGTTTACACAGCATTCGCTTTGGAGTTAATGTATAACTCTTCCGCACTTCCATTGCTTAGGTTTTACTGTTCTTTGTTTTACATTTCAAAATCGTATAAATATTTTCTTATTTGTATTGCTGATTTACTCATTTTATCCAGATCTTAGTCACCACTTTGTTTACACCGCCCGTTCATTTGATCGCACGTGTCTTCCTAAACTTCAATTAGTGTGCGTACTCGTGCTCTGCTTAACACGAATGCATAACGCCTAACGCGCCTTTTTAGGTAATCAACTGCATATGTACATACATACATACATACATATAAATACCAAGAGATCTGAAAATTCAATGTCGACGGTGTGGGCAAACAGTTTTCGTTACTATTCCTCATATGGATTTTTTTTCTTTGAAGAAATTGTGTGTAGATAGAGGGGTGGAAGGTAGGGCTGGACACAATAGTCAGACAACACGTTCATTTGGGCAATAGGCCATTGAACCTTTCATTTTTGTTGTTGCCCTCGAATTCGTCTTTTTTATTTATTTATTGTTTTTTATGTAATTTCTTTCTTCGTGACTTCTTAGCTTGTAAATAGTTTTTGGTTTTCCTTGTTGGCTTCCATACCAGTTACAAAAAAGATCAATAGCTGATACTACTGAGCATTGATTTCTCTACATTTTTAAACTTTTATAAAGAACAACATCTTTTCCAAAATTAAAATTAATTTTTCTTACTATAAAATATTGAAATGCACAGTGTTAATGATTTGAAGTCTTTTTGTTACTGGGAGCGGCTCTTGAAAACTTGTTTTTTATTTAAATATAGTCCTTTAAGCAAATCTTAAGCACTTTTCCTTCTTGAAAATAAAAAATGCTTGCTATTTGAAATATGTAGTCTCTGAGTTAAGGCCATTATCGATTTCTTCAAGCGTTGATCGGACAAATCCTTCTGTATGCAGCAAAACAACTCAAAATCACGAATTTAAAGCGCATAAACATATTCCACTAATCGGCGGTACGGTAATGCAGTAGGACTTCTCACAAATGCTCCTTTGTTGGAGGATTCGCGAAAATTTGTATTTTTATAAAGAACAACATCTTAAATTTTCATTTAAATGGTATAAACTAACATGGCAGTGATGGAGAAAATGAATCACACATTTTCACACTAAATTACACGTGTGCAAAAAGAAAGTTAAAAATGGATGAAAAAACCAAAAATATGCGTAAGGGTTAAAGATGGAAATTTCACAATCAAAAAAGAAAATTCTTCACCTCGCTTAAGTTATCTGATTTTTTTTTCCTGATGGAATCTACATGTATGTATGATTCAATTTGAAAAGTGAAGTGCATATATCTATACTATTTATACTCGAATTAACTTGGGATTGTAGTTCGTATCCGAGATATGAATTTTAACGCTCATTTTAGCCGGTAGATGTCACTGTAAAGTTTTGCAAAAAATAACATAATAATTGACCCATATAAACGACTCATTCGTGCCAAAAAATTATACTAGAAAGAAAAAAACGAGATTAATAATATACATATATTTTTTTTTAAATTTTTAAACCTTTTTTTAATAAAAATTTCTTTTTTTAATTTAATTTTTAATTTAAAACTTTTTTAATTTAAATTTTTTTCAGGGTAACTGTAAAAAATATTGGGTTGGCAACTAAGTAATTGCGGATTGTTTTTAGAAAATCAAAAATTTTTTCATGGAATTAAATAACTTTATTCTGTAATGCATTGACCATTTTGATCAATGATCTTTTGCCATCTTTTGGGCAGCATCATAATCCCACGTGCATAAAACTTCTGGTTTTTATTACCAAAAAACTGTATCAGGTACAATTTGATATCATCATCACTATTGAAAAAGAAATCAGATGATGCAAAAAGTAATAAGATGGTGTAAGGTCAGGACTATATGGTAGATGTGGCAAAACATCCCAACCAGGCTCCAATAATTTTTGCCGAGTGGCCAAAGATGTGTGTGGCCTTGTATTGTCATGATGGAATACAATACTTTTTCGATTTGTCAATTCGGGCCGCTTTTCTTCAACTGCATTGTTTAATTTCGTTAGTTGTTCAATGTAGACGTCAGAATTGATCGCTCGGTTGGGTGGTAAGAGTTCAAAGTAAACAATTCCTTTGTAATCCCACCAAACTGATACCAAATCCTTCTTTTGATGAATATCAGCTTTTGTGTTGTTTGATTTGGTTCGCCTGGTCTGCTCCACGATCTTTTCCGCTTGATATTGTTGTAAACAACTCATTTTTCATCGCTAGTTACCAATCGTTTTAAGAATGGATCATTTTCATTACGTTTCTTTAGCAAATCGCAGCTGTTAATGCGTTTCTTTCAGTTCATGAGGAATCCATATATCCAAATTGTTTTAAGTGATTTTCAATGCATGTATGTGGTACATGTAGCTTCTCTGCAATCCCACGTGTTGTACTGTGACGATCCGAATCGATTATTGCTTTGATTAGGGCGTCATCAACTTCAACTGGACGACCAGAGCGTTTTTCATATTTGTGTGAAAAATCACAAGGACGAAATTTGGCAAACCAATTTTGATACTGCCGTTCTTTTAAGGCTTCGTCACCGTACTTACTTTTTATGAGCTTGCGATGCGGTTTTCCCTTTGCGGAAATATGAATCACATTTTTCAATCCATTTTTCAACGAACGCCAAACGAAAACTACGCAACCGATCAAAAAACTTTTTTTTCAGATTGACAGCTGAATTGCCAAATATCAAATAACAAAATGTGTTTTACATTTGTACTACGTCTGCAAACCTAAAAATTCAACTGAAGCCATCTATGAGTGAAATCCGCAATTACTTAGTTGCCAACCCAATAGTTATTTTTGTTTAATAAATGTAAATTAAACAAGATTTTTTGATCATCGTCATACATTATATTTCATTTTTTGTATGTATATTTGTGAAGGGAAATTAAAAGAAGAGTTGAAACAATATCGATCTGTAAACTCTTTATTCGAAATTTACGGAGAATTGTATTTTTTCCTCTGCAATCTCAATGTTTATTTTCGAAGTCTTGGCGGGTAAATATTAAATAAAAAAATAAAAAATATAGGTGATTCACTTTTTCAAAGAAATTGTGACCGTCGTAGATAAAAGAAAGTATGCCATAAATGCCAATAAAACAAAGCATAAATTCATCACTGGGCACCAATACTGGCGCATACCTTTGCAAAGATGAAAAGAAGGCGGAATCGATTTTTCAAATTTTATATTAATGTCCAAAGCTGCAGTCGAATACCTGACATTACGCTTCTTCCACAGCCAGGCAGAGATATCTATTGTAGAAGTATCGCACCTCCTCATTTTCATCAAGAGACTTAAGTTGCTTTTCACGCAAACAATAGCTAAAGGGAACTGCCTCTTGCTGACACTTACAAAGAACCGTTATTCACAATGACCATAATGAGAGTCTTAGCGAGTTTTGGATTTCCCCCTACCTATTCCCCCAGACTTACCTAACCTAAAGTTTAATTTGCTGTATTTTGAAATAAATATTTGTTTTCTTCCTTACATTGGAAAATTTTCCTTCCTCACATCAGCAGTGGTCTGAAGGTGTGCTCTAATTTTTTACATATTATTATAAAAAAATTACACCTTATGAAAATAACCCGATCTGTGCAACCAATAGCGCAATTTAATATAACGGGCCTTTTAAATCCACAAAGAAGCAGTGTTGCCATTTGTAAAAAAGTGAAATTTCAATAATAGCTTTAAATTGTACTGAGCGACATAAGGAAATCGGTAGCTAAAGGCAGCGTACCTATTTTAATGGCCATATGTGTCCATATGTATTTCCGAGATTATGCCGGGTTTATCGCAATCAAAGTAGCTTTAATCTAAACCGATTTAAAGATTGTATGGAATTAAATAAGAATAATTTTAGAATCATTGCAGGAATTCTAACAGAACATTGTAGATTGAATTATCATCTTACTAACCTGGGAATTTTCTCTAATGAAACTTGCAGAAACTTGGGTAAACATATTTTACCAGAGGAAGAAACAAAACTCAACACAATAGGACAAGTACTAAAATACATTGAGGAAGTTGGACTCCGAGAAATACTCTGAATTCGTGAAGAGGACATAATAATCCTTTCAGTTCACAGTACTAAACACTCTCATAAGAATAGAGTGTTGAAAGGTTGCAAATTTCGATGTGACTTCAACTATGTGTTTTTAGTCATAATAATGTGAGTCCGTGTTAGGCTATTCTTTCGTATGCAAGTCAAAAATATTTAAAGTAGGGCCTCCGTTCATTCGCCAAATGACCGTTTTGGTAACGTGTTTTTCAATTCGTAGACAACTAAGCAGCCAGAGAAATGTTATTCCTGTTTCGAATTGATATATGTAGCTACAGAAGCTCATATTTGTACTAGTGAATTCCCACCGCTCAGCTCCTTTGCCATTAAGCGTCAATACTAGACAAGAAATCAAACAGCTTCTCATTCAAAATCAATCGGGTACAGCTGAAGTCAAGACGCTTACCAGAAATGGAGAAAAATGCTCACATTAAACATCTGTCATCACTACGCCACACCACGACTAATACTAATTGTGAAAATATTCTTAATGAATCTAGAATTGAGATTTTTTTTTTAGATATAAAAATTGAATATTGTCCGGCTTGCTGTAAGAATTCTCAGGGAACCTTAAAAGCGGTCATTATTAAGTCCTTCATATATTTTATACGAATATCTCATGTCGAAAGTAATTAGATGAATACAGCCGTTCCAACAACCACAAGAAGCAAACACCACCAAAACGGTCTTGAAAAGTTTGTGCTGCAAATTTTAAAGTTGTTGTACAATTTTTGATTGTCGTGGTTGGCTGCATGCGAAAATTTGGCGGAACATGCAACCGGTATCAAAGTGAGACACCAAACATATAAACACATACATACATATATATATATAATATATATAAGTACATGCTTGGATATATGGGTATGAATCTAAGCTGTGCAAATAGCAATGAAGGACTGGTAAATACGTGGATGTTTTTGGACATTGGTGTGGTAGCCAGAAAAAAACTTCATATTATATTTTCGTTCATTAGGACATCAATTCAACATTTTGCTGCTGACCAAAAACTCGCGGAGGCACTCGCAACAACAATAAAGTTGAATGTGGGTGTGTCTGGATTTATGAAAAAAATAAAGCATGGAGTTTATTTCATATGATACTAATGTTATAAAAATACATGAATGCAGTGAAGCTATCACATAATGAACCTTCTTATAACGAAATACTCAATATAAACTACTGCTTTCACTTTATTGTTTTGAAAACTTGCTCTTCTCTTCTTCTCGCTAGAATGAAGCAGTTTCGTTGGTTGGACATCGTAAAGCATAGGATTATTACATATAATATATTATTTACAAAGTACTTGAGAGAATACTCAAAGAGAAGTTTAAGAGAATTAGAAAGTTTTCCCTAGGAAGATTAAGAAAGAAGTTGAAAGAAATTTTCGATATGTCCTTATTTAGCCGTAAACCCATTCGGATCCATGCGTGACTACACTTCGGTAGGGTCCGTCTTCGAAACCCACTATGAGCATGAAACCCAAATGATAGAGAAGGTTTTTCTAATAAGTTGCGGTCGCTCTCGGGCTGCAATAGCAAACTGTGCCGAAAATTGTTTTTTTGGGTCAAATTCGTCCTAATACGATCAGTGAGAACGTTTAAAGGGCGCTACGTGGTCTTAACTCTTCGACTACAAGCTTAAATTTGAACCCACTTAAAACAGAACGCATGCTTTTTACCCGAGATACAAGGTACCTAATTTTACCCTACCACTTACTAATGGCCAAACTCTCCCAATTTAATCCAGCGCAAACTACTTAGGAGTAATCTTGGACTTCAAACTTACATAGCTGGAAACTGAACATTGAAGAACGGCTAAGGGGTATACCTGAGTATACTTTATGACTGTATAAGGTGGTTATACGATCAATTTTATCATACGGATCGGTAGTTTGGTGGTGAGCTCTTGAAATAGATTACAATATCGAACTACTTAGCAGAATACAAAGATCAGCCTGTGCAATTACGAATGGTGCATCTAGATTATGCCCTATTGAGGCTCTTAATGCACTAACACATGTAATTCCGATAGATCCCTATATCAAGAAGGTGCCTACCATGAATACATTTAGGTTGAATAAAGCGGGTAAAAACGCCAACCCATTATTGCGACAAAATCAATTCGCCTCGGGGAGGGCTGATTACATAATCCCAACGATGACATTTTCCCACTTTCCTTCCACCTCGGGAGAAATGGAGTAAGGAACTCTTACTAAACTAGTTCGATACTATAGTCTACACAGATGGTTCGAAAATAGATTGTGGTGTTGGAGCTGGTATATATTCTCATAGAATATTCTCATAGAATATATACTGAATAATCTGGTATATATTCTCATACAATTGGAATTGATTCCACCCTGGGGCTGCTAAAAGCATTTCATCAAGGTGGAGCCGTGTTTATGCCTTTTAGACGCACCAAGTACCAGGTTCCTCTCCTAATTCCGCATTGGGTATAACCCCTATTAATAGCTACCATTGCTTTGTGACTGATGGGGCATCGGAAAGTTGCAATATCGTTGCTCGATATCGAATTGTCGTCTGTTTGGGTTCGTCTTGAGGCGTTCGTGCCTGTCATATGTTCGTGAATACAGTCACCCCCACAGGAGATCTGTTTACTCACTTTGCTTCCGCTTGCTGTCTGGCTTAGACGGCAATAACCTAATCTTAATCAAAAAATCCAGTTAAGTAGTGATCATCATAGTGATCGAAGAATTTTATCAATCCTCTCTACTTCGTATTATCGAGGTTTTACAGTGCATAAGAATGTACATATGTGAGCCTCATTCTAATTCTAGCAGCAAAAAATGCGGGAATTATAACTTAAAGTTACTATGAAAGCCATCAACGACGCAAGACAAGTGCTCGAATGGATATTCGCTTGATAGTAGAAATTGTGGCGCAGCAATCAACTATGATACATACCACAACATTTGGTTGTAGTTACAGTTGACTGCGATGGTTACAGTGCAGCTGTTTTTACTGGTTTGCACTAGAGTGTTCTGTTTGTCTGTTGCACTGCCACATGCCACCAGTGTATTTATATATGCATGAAGTTTTAAACTGTTTTAGAAAAGGAGGAGATCGTGAGTCATGTGAGATAAAATTGGTTATTCAGTTCAGACTCTAATAGACTACCATGGAAGCAAGTTTCGCTTGAAGTCATACACATGCATTTGCTAGAACTTACAAACTCTTTCATACTTTTACTCTAGGCTGCTGGAAATATACACACAACAGTGAATCCATCATAAAAAAGTAGTATTCGAAATCAGCTGGCACTGAGTAAACAAACAAATGATAGCGATTTTTTTGCGGTGGCACAAAAATAAAGTCTCACACTCGACCCTTACTTCCGCTCTCAGAGAGTGTTTGCCAACTAGCCGGCTTGCATGAGCAATGGAGCTGCTGAATATAAAATCGAATTTCGGCGACCTCGAAAAACAGTTGATACGACGAGGAATGTCACGCTCCTGGCGGAAGAAAGGAAGGTATCATTGGGTGCAATGCGAGCCACGTGGGATCGCTAACGGGAGTTGAGAAAGGAACAGAGACATATTATGTCTGATATTATCAGAAAGAAGAAACGAGAGGTCAAAATGTGTGAATGCGAAGAGCTTGAGGGGCTGGCCAACGCTAAAAGTCTTGGGAAAATACCCATGAAAGAAGAATGGACACACATTGTCACGAAAAGGAGATGTTTATATATCACGATGTCTGAATTTGATATTGGTGATTTTACTGCTTCATTTGTACTTCGTTTGTTTAGGAACCAGCATTACCGCCGATAATAATGTCAGCCTTGAAATCCAACGGAGAATCTCTTGCCAACAGGTGCTACTTTGGACTAAGTAGGCAATTGAGTCGTAAAATCCTCTCTTGACGAACAAAACTAACATTTTATAAGTCTCTCATCATGTCTTTTCTATTGCAAGGCGCAGAAGCTTGAACGAGTGTTCGAGAAAAAAACTGCGAGTAGGGCCAGTGATGGAACAATGAGCTGCATGCACTTTACGGCGACACAAATACTGTGCAACGAATAACGATCCAGCAGCTCCGCATATTAGGTCTTTCGCCCTAATGGAAACAAACGCTCCGGCGCTGAAAGTATTCAATGCGGTACCAGCCGGTGGTACTAGAGTAAGAGGAAGGCCTCCTTTGCGTTGAAATGATCAGATGGAGAAGGACTTGGCTTCACTTGGTGTGTCCAACTGGCACCGGTTAGCACGAGAAAGAAACGACTAGTATAGGAAAAGGAAATCCGCGCTCTTCTAGAACAAACACTCTCTATTCCAAGAAGAACCGAAACATATGGATACAATCCGTGTATATATTGACACTAATATTTACTTATTAATTTAATATTTGCCTTCTGCTCAGTTTTAAACATACATACACAATTTTGCGTGCTTTTCAAATTTATCAAGCAACCTATCTATGTTCTTCAATATATTTTATATTGTTTAGGATGGTAGGTACAGCGGTTTGAATGACTTCAATCGATTAATGCAATCAAAGAAGAATAGACGAAAGACCAAAACAAGAAACCTATGAAAAGTAAAAAAGGTGGCAGATCTATAAGAGTCAGATCAGATGCGATTATCATCGAAAAAAGTCAGATGGTATGGCATACGCGGACATACTGCGGTTAGGGAAAAATATCGTACAGCTCAAAGACCTTAGCGAAAAGTTAAAACCCATGCCGCCTACACAAAAAGGTAGACTTGCGGTCGAACTCAAGATGAGCAAGGATTTAAAAGCACCAACCTGCCGTGCGGCTATGGAAAAAGCTTTAGAAAATATACACAGAGTCTATGTGCACAAACTTAAGGTACGAAGATATTTCAACTTAATACCAACCACTGCCGAGAAGCCCAATACCTATTTTGGCAAACGCTCGCTGAAAACAATGTGGATGATGCTCTTCTTTGCCAACTCTACGAAAACATCATCTCTTACAGTTGGATGGTGGACTCTGAAATGCTAGCGGCGATATGGTTAGTGAGCTAAGAGGGAAGCGTCGAATCCTCGTTACTGGGGACTTTAACGCTGGGTCTATAACATGGGGCAGCATGCATACAAAGCCAAGGGGCGGGTTGATGGAAGAAACCTTCATGGCAATGGATCTTGCATTACTTAATGCCCCCGAAACATTAGCTTTCGATTGCAGCAGAGGCCGGTCCATAATTGTCCGGAGGGTAGAGAAGTCCATCTACACGCAGAGTGATCATCTAGCCATAATAATACCAAACCAGGAGGAGGGGCGACACTCTGGAAAATGGAAGACGCGACAAAAATGGAAAAAACGGTCTTAGTTCGGTTTGGGATGATGCTTACCTTCCTGCTACGAGTGCAGTTGGTATAGGGAAACACATGGAGTCCCAGATACAAACCGCTTGTGATGCATCGATGCCAAGATGTAGATATGGTTGCAAATGCAAACCTGCCTACTGGTGCACTGCCGAAACAGCTGATGTGAGAAAAGCCTGCATTAAGCCGCGTCCACGACCAACTTTAAATGGTCTGCAGGCAGAGTATCGACCTCGACACCACACTTCAAATTTTATAATTATTCTTGAGAGCTGTAACCAAAATACTTTCAACAATTTTCGTACATTTCAATATGTCTCAATCGAATTAATTTTTCTTGCTATAAAGGGTTTATTTCTTCTTGTAAACTTCATTGTTTATAAGTCGGTAAATTTGTTGCACAGCACTTGCAGCATAAACAATTTTCATAAGTAAGAATGTTTAACTTTACATACTTACATGTGCACATATGCTGCATGGCATGTTGCCTCGGCTTCCTTATACTCGCAGCTTGCTGGCGTTTTCTATTGTTGGCGCGCGTACAAGGTCTTTGACTTGCTGACATCAATAAAGCCAGCGCAACTGAGATGGGAACTGAGTGCACGGTTGTTCGCCACACTGCATCAGCCAGTCATCGGTGATCGTCGTCGCATAATATGCAAAGCGTTTGAAAATTTCCGCCTTCGCCTTCGCCTTTGGCATTTGCAACGCAGTGCAATGCAGAAGTCATTTTACTCACAGTTGCTCTACTTACTCACGCATTAGAAATTTCCTTTCCATGCAGCTTTATTTCATTATGCATTCTATACACTTGAATGCTGTGTATTTCCATATTTCTGCAGTGTTTTGATACTGAGTGTTGTTTCGCTCATTTAATTTCTTATTTTTTCTCTTTTTTCTATTATGCTATTTACTTTCTATGCCTATTAAAAGCACTTGTGTATTTTCATGTATGAATCTTCATTACTTACAGTGTCGTTGAAGTTTCCATTCACAGCTTCGCCTTTACTCGAACATATTCTTTATGCTTAATTATAAAGACTTCTATGTACTTGTTATATGCGAGAGAGTACGTGTACGAGTATATGTATCAGGTCAATCCATAAGTTCGTGCGTATTTTACCATAATTTTACTTTTGTACGATTTTTGCATACAAAAAATTATTCACGGAATACAACGGAGCTATTTATATTTTCTTTGATATATTGTGCATTCAACAAGTGATTTTAATCGCGGATAGAAGCACGTGTTGTTAAAAAATAAAATGGAATCTTCGAACGCGTATACGAGGCATATTTTGTATTTTTTTATAAAAGTGATAAAAATGCAACAACTGCTGCTGCAGAAATAAACACTGCTCATAGAGAGAACACCGTGAGTGTAAGGACTGCGCAAAAGTGGTTTTCAAAATTCCGAAGTGGTAACTGCGACGCCTTGCTCAAACTCATGGAAGCTGAGCCAAATTTGACAGTTAAATTCATCGCATGGAACAGTTCACAGGCACCTGGTTCAGTTGGGAAAGGTTTCAAAGCTGGGAAAATGGGTTCCGCATAGACTTTCCGTCGCCAACCTTTAGCAGAGAGTGAATGTGTGTTCTCAGCTTCTGCAACGGCTTGAAAATTAAAGTTTTTTAACCGTATCGTTACTGGTGATGAAAAATGGGTACTTTACAATAATCCTGTTCGCAAACGCCAATAGTTAGATGAAGATGAAACACCAGAACCGACCCCTAGAGATGGCTTTCACCCAAAGAAGATTCTCCTGTCTATTTGGTGGCATATGGCCGGTATTGTTTATTATGAACTTCTGGAACCAAACCAGACGATAACTGCTGATTATTATTCTCATCAGCTATCAAACCTGAATGAGGCACTTAAAAAAAATCGGCCGTCTTTAGTGAAGAGACGCAAAGTTTTTTTTCACCACGACAACGCAAGACCTCATACCGCAAGGCAAACATTAGGCAAGCGGGACGAGTTCGGATGGGGGCTAATGCCGCATCCACCATACTCTCCGGATATAGCACCTTGTGATTATCATCTTTTCCGTGGACTTCAATCCCATATGAGTAACAAGAACTACTCCTCAAAAGAAACTATAAAAAGGGATATCGAAGCGTATTTTGGCGCCAAGGAAAAACATTTTTTGAGCAGGGAATTAAAAATTTGCCTAAACATTGGGAAGACATTGTAAATAATGAAGGAAAATATATTATTGATTAATAAATACTTAAAACATCTTTTTTATTAATTTTAAAACCACCTTTAAAACACGCACGCACTTATGGACTGACCTGATACATACAAACAGTTAAGCACATACGTATGTATAGAAATCACTGCTATTTACATGCACATAAACCAATTCTTTTGGGTAAATTTTCTTGTAGTTTTTAACTTAGCTGTATGTGGAAAAGTTTTCAATTAAATGTTCCATTACTGGCGGTTTATCACTGAATTTTTTCGTCAGTGTCGCCGATGAAATTGAAAGTACAATGATTTTTTAATTTGGGTACAAATAGAGTGAGAATACAGTTCTGCATTCACTTGAACCAATTTTCAAAGCGTTTTTGCCTCTCAGAACGAGCTGCTAACAGCTTCTTCAAGCGTGGAGAAAATGCTAACCTCGCATTTTATTTTTAATGTTCAGGAGGAAAACAAAAATCATTAAGTACCAAATCAGTTTTGATCGGCGGATTACGCAATAATTTGAAGACGTGTCCACGACAGTCGGTTCTGCAACACTTTACCGGAACGACCCAAATTTATATCCGCCCAACGACTGTCACTTCAGCAGCATTCTCCGTATATGTATGGGAAATGTTTAAGCTGATACAACTACTACAATCACCATCTATTAATTTGATCTCTAGAGTGCTCCAAAACTCTCTTGTAGGAGGTCATACATACCTACGAGCTCGCATTGTCTTGGTGAAGGATGATTCGTCTTCGGCGGAAGGTGTTCCGTAATTCTCCGAAAACTTTTCGTTTGACTGTTTTAAGTTTCTAGCGATACAGTTGTGAAATGATCAGATTTTCCGAAAAATCAGGCGACCAGTTTTCCACGAATCACTTTTGTTTGGTTGAGCTCGTCTTGGGCACCCATACTATCCATCGCTGCTTTGTTTTTGACATAGATCTCAGACTCGTCACGTGTTATGGTGTTATAAACGTGCTTCGAATCACCGCGGCTGAAGTTCTTCAAACTTTCTTTACACCAATCGGCAGGAGTCTTTTTTTTTTTGGAGAACTATCAAATTATACGGTATCCAACGGGAACAAATGCTCATGCCATATCACACATATCCACTAATGCCCAAGGATGCCTCTATCGCATCCACAACATTGATTGTTTCTAACGCATCAATCGTTTTTAAGCCATCTTCACGAAATTCATGTTGCAAGGTTCGGCGGTCACTTTGGAATTTTTTGAGACAGCCTTTCAACGCCAAAAGTTGAAGTAAGCTGATCAATGTAGTTCTGCCTCTAGCATCCACGACAAAAATCATTAGAAATCATTGCCCAAAAATGTTCACGAGTTAATTCCATCTTTTAGGCGAGATGAATTTTTCAACTCCTTTGAAAACAGAACAAATAATGCTCGTAAGTCAAAACGTTATATTATATGTATAGGGTCCGCCATATAACTTTACGGAATTAAAAATGCTATAAAAAAGAAACTACTCAATATTTTTCAAAACTGTTTTTTTTATTTTGAAGTACAATCCTTCCGGTTAATGATGGAACACAACTTCATTCATATGGTTGCCTCGGCTAGCCATGCACCATCCCATACGATCGGTCCAATTTTTCAACACATTTTCGATTGTATGCGGCTGTATTTCAGCTATAACATCGCGTATGTTGTTCTTCAGTGCATCAATTGTTGCTGGTTTGTTGGCATAATACTGGTCTTTGACGGCATACCAAAGATGATAATCCAACGGCGTCAAATCGCAGTTTGTCAATAAGCAACCCAGTTTCTCTTACTTTTTTCGCAAAGTAACGCACATACGCTTCATTCGGTGCTTTTCTTCTTCCCCTTGCCGTACGTAATTTTCGTACACATTCTGCAACATTACCATGATTTTCAAAGTAATGTCGCAATATTTCCCAGCGTTCTTTGAGCGTATACACAACCATTTTCGTTCAGCGGAAGAATAAAACTAATTTTCTGTCAAATCAGATGACAGCTAATTGTTACCATTCTTCAAATAATACCTAGTTCAAATCCGTAACGATAGATGGCGGGCCCTGTAGTTTTTTCTAAAAATTACCAAAGTTCTCGATAAAAATTTCGAATTACACTCATCACACATAGTTGTTGCAAGGACGCAAAATATAAAAGGCAAGAGTCTTATACGACTATAAAATTTGCGCGTACACGTCCGTTAGGTATTTATCCGAGCACATTCTCCTACATTTCTAGTGTGGAGACAAAATTTTCTATCATTTGGTGTTTTCGAACTCGGGCTTTACCAGGTTTTGCAAATCGATCTAAAATTCGCGAAATATATAACACCTTTACTGATATGTCGAAAAAACTAACACTAGTAAAAGAAACAGCGCGAAAGTAGGTTTCGAAATAAATATCGGTAAAACCAAAGTAATGCGTTTAAATTCGATCTGTACACACAAATTTAAGGTCGACGGTACTGAGCTTGAAGAAGTTAGCTCCTCTTGGTATATGGGTAGTACTATGTGTTCACGCAGAGGCTGAAAAGAAGATATTAAAAATCGCATAAGTAAAGCAAAATAGGCATTTGGCTCTCTTCAAGATGTCTGGAAATCCTCTGCGATCATCCACCCTATTGAACGGCTGCGAAACTTGGAATCTTGCAGCCACAGATTTGTGGTGCTTACAAGTATTTGTGAACCGTTGCCTCCGTACAGCACTTCGCATCTTCTGACCCAACACCATATCCAAACAAAACGTATGAGCTATGACTAACCAAACTACAATGCGAATGGAAGTATTCAAAAGAAAATGGAGGTGGCTTGGACACATTTAACAAGAGACCCGAACGACATCACCCGTAATGCGATTGATTGGAAGGACATACAAAAGTTGGAACGAACTAAAGTGGTTCGTTTTTTACCTCTCAATAAATGATTGACGATGGTATACCTCTAACTTTTTATTCAGCTGATTAATTCTGTAGGGGTACGTTTTAGATCCCAACGCTTAACAAACTACTGAATTTCTTGGCCCAACGCCAGAACAAAAATGATTCGTAAGTCGCGTCGGTTAGCCTAAATTAACATCCCCAAACTGTCTCTTAACAAATATACAAACATACATAATAACTATTCCATCAAACGACTAGGATCCACTCAAATGTGACCTTATTTACACAAATGGGACAATATTGTGTTATACAGAGATGGTTAGTAAAAAGGTATACAAATACATGTGTATGTGTGTATGTATGCTATGTAAATATTTGCTTCTACTAAAACGTTTAAAGCTCATTTGGGTTAAGCAAACAGGTATGTAAAGTAGATAATCGTAGGCAATAGATACAAGCATCGATATGTTGCAGTGTAGTTATGTAAATCCCGAATAGTTTTAAATGTATATGGCTAAAGTATATGGCTAGCTATATACATAGTACACATGTGCACCTACAGATATATACAGATGAGTGTTGACAATTCAGGAGTTAGCACCAGCTTTCTTCCTTTCACTTTGCGCTCCAAATAATTATAAAAGGGAAAAAGAAAGTTGTGTAGTACGCCGACCAACTAAAACTGAGATCGGAAATTAACTAAGCAAAACTAAAGTTTTGAAAAGAAACTTAAATATCAACTGGATACCTACCTGAAATGCATTGACATACATTGGTGGCCAAATGAAATGCAACTATTGGCTTATTATAAAAAAAAAATAAATAATTGGCGCGTACACTTCTGTTAGGTGTTTGGCCGACCTCCTCCTCCTATTTGTGGTGTGCGTCTTGATGTTGTTCCACAAATGGAGGGACCTACAGTTTCAAGCTGATTCCGAACGGCAGATATTTTTATGAGGAGCTTTTTCATGGCGGAAATACACTCGGAGGTTTGCCATTGCCTGCCGAGGGGCGACCGCTATTAGAAAAATGTTTTTTATTAATTTTGCTTTCACCGAGATTCGAACCAACGACCTCTCAGTGAATTCCGAATGGTGATCACGCACCAACCCATTCGGCTACGGCGGCCGCCTTATTATAGAAAACCTAAAAACACTAGATATTAGAAGGACTATTCTCTCCATCACTTGGCTTTTTGATTTGATAAGTGGGGTCATTGGCTCCTCATTGCTACTCGGGAGAAATAATTTCAATATTCCTCAGCAAAACATATGGAATCATGCTATTTCTGGTTATGGATGCTCCGATGCTCCGATTTCTAGAACTTTGGTAGCATTTAATTCGCTTGCAAATCATATTGGTCTAGATTTTTCTTCAACAAAGAACCACCTCAAATTGGTACTAAATGAATTGTTGAACTAAACTCTTAGTATTATCTAATAATTTTTCTCTGTAAATTAATAGGTCTATGAATAAGTTCGTGCGGTTTTTTTTTCGAAATTTGAATTTCGGATCATTCCCATGGCTTTTAAACGTTTGGAAATGGTTGATTGATCAACTCCCAAAGTTTTTGCAACCTCTTCTTGCGTTTGAGCCGGATCTTGATCGAGCAATTCCTCCAATTCGGTATCCATGAACTTTGGCGGCGCGGCCAAAATCACCACTTTTAAAGCGTGCAAACCACTTCTGGCACGTTCGCTCAGCTAGAGCATGCTCACCATAAACTTCCACCAAGATACGATGACTTTCGGCTGCTTTTTTCTTCATATTAAAGAATTCCCCGCAAAAACACATTATTTGGCACGAAATTCGACATCTTCAAGTGTGGTAAAAATATTGTTGTTTACGCTTCAAATAAAAAACTTATACTGACGTTTGTGCCTTACGAAAGTAGCTCTCCAATGAATGTTTGGAAATGTGGATCGATGGAATAATAATCAAGTTACGCCATCTGTTGTAAAACCGCACGAACTTATCCATAGACCATTATAAGAAATGTTACCTTTTTCTTTCATTCATTACAATAAAACTAATAAATTATAAGTTTAATTTATTTGTATTAAATTATTTAGCATTAATCTGTTTTTCATAGTCTGTAAGAAATAAGAATAGAATAAAAATAAAAAAATAATCCGTAGGACCGGATGAAATTCCAGCTGAATTATATAAACTTGTAGATGAAGAAAATATATAATGATGGTCAAATATTTAATAAAATATACGATTATGGTGTATATCTAAAAGAGTGGCTACGGTCGACCTTCGTGCCGTTGCCTAAAAAATCCAGAGCTAACAAATGCGATGATTACCGACTCATTAGTTTAATGAGTCATGGCGTGAAAATATTCCTTAAGATCCTTCTCAACCGTTTATTTACAAAATGCGAACAATCAATGGGTCGTACACAATTTGGATTCAAACAAGTCCTAGTACAAAACTGTAAAGATGTCCAGAAAGATATTTTTATATGCTTCATTGACTATGAAAAGGCTTTTGATAAGGTACTGCACACAAAACTATTTGAGATTGTAAGGCAAATGGACATTAAAGAAAAAGAAATAAGGTGCATTTCCAACTTGTATTGGGGCCAAACTGCGAACGTAAAACTACAAAATGATGTGACGAGTGATGTTTCAATCGAAAGAGGAGTTCGCCGTGTTTTATCACCAATGCTCTTCAATTTATACTCGGAATATATATTTGAAGGAGCTTTGGCATCAGTCAACTTAGGAATAAGAGTCAACGGTGAAATAATAAATAACATACGATTTGCCGATGGCACCACAATATTGGCTGACAAAATTAATGACCTTCAATATCTCCTTAAAGAAGACAGCGGAAAAGGTCTGCAATACGGCCTAAGTATTAACACCCAAAAAACCAAATTAATGGTTGTTTCAAAAAACTCTCAATAAATAACCAATTCAAACATTTATGTATGTAGTATATGACAATCCGACAAATGACAGAGAAATTTGCTGTCGGATTGAAGAAGCGAGGGAAGCTTTCTTCAATTACAGGAACGTTCTTTCCAATAAAAGGTTGAACATAAAATTACGTCTTCGATACATAAAATTACGTTTGGTCAGATTTGTTCTACGGTATGGAGGCCAGGACACTAAAGATTACGAGTATGAATAAATTAGAGGCGTTTGAGATGTGGTGCTATCGGCGGATGATGAAAATATCGTGGACAGACAAAGTTAGTAACAAAGAAGTCTTAACGAAACTTAGAAAGGTTAGAGAGCTGTTATTAACGATAAAGCGCCGCAAAACCGCACATTTGTGGCAACTGATTGTGCAAGGTAAAATCGAAGGCAAACAAGGAATTGGAAGGAAGCAAATGTCTTAGCTACGTAACATAAAAGAGTGGATAGGATTAAGGACTATTGGACAGTTAGTTGAAGCAGCCCGAAGCAGAGACAATTACCATAATATTATATCTAATATTTTATAGTTTTGTTAAATGTAAAAAAGAAGAAAGAATTATTTATCACATTTGTATTAAAATGAATGAATAAAACATTCTGTACAGTCTGTGTCAAAAAAAGGAACCGCGATTATTCATGAAGTATACAAGATATATGAAAGTATGTGCAAAACTACGAGTCGCAATAAGCCATGTAGTCTTCATCGTTGGAGTATATCCTGGCATCTTCTCTGGATGCTTTAAACCAGCTTTTCTACGTAGCTCGTCGACAAAGGGGACCAGATTTTGCGAACTTGACGCACAAGTTGCATTAAATCGCGGACTGGCTTTTCGGCAAGATGCGTTTTCATAATTCCCCTTACATTTTCAATGGGTTTGGCGTCTGGGGACTGGAAAGGCCAGTTCATTACTGTGAGGATTTTTTTTGTTTTGTTGTTTTGATGATGTGGGACGGTAGGATATGTTCGCCTCTTTCAGTCGTCGTTCGATGGTATTGATACTCACATCTATTCCCTTTTTAGCAAGAATTGTGCGTGCTTGGCGTACTCGCAAAGCAGGATCCCGCTTAAAATGTTGGACGATCACTTTATCCTCCTTTTTTGTTGTCACTCGCTTCAAGCCGCGCGGAAAAGTCACAATTTTTATACCATTTATTGTCGGCCCTTTCGAATGTGTGCATAAAAATACCGCCTCGAAACGAGTCGCGTACTTCTCACTCATTTTTGTTTGGTTGCGTTTACGGGAAATTTTCAAACTACACTAACCTAAGTTAGCACTGGCGTCGTAGCCCTTGAGTGGGACTATTACGCAGCAAAAAGCAGAACGAAATATATCTTGAAGTTAGAAGAAAAAAATCGGTACTTTTCTTCTGACACAAACTGTATTAAGAATTTGCAAATAAAGAAGAAGAAGAAGAAATACGGTATTTTTTACACTATTAATTGAATAAATAAATAATTACATATTTTTTTTAGTTCAGTTGTGTAAAATGTTAAACTATTTTAGTTTAATATGCTTATTTTTATTTAAGGTTTTTTAAATTAGTTTTCTTTATAACAACAAATAATTTAATTTGATTTGGTAACCACTGCATGTATGTGCATTAGAGTGCATCACTTTCGGTACAAAAATACATTGGAACTATGTGTACATTTTTTTTATATTTTAAGGCTTAACCCTTTGGGGACGAGTATCGGCATATAGCCGCCCAAATTAGTTCGTAGCTGCAAGGCTCGTGACGTCTGCCATTCTGAGCGATAAGATACGCATAGGTATAGTACTCGTAAAAGAGTCACGTTTTCATTCAAAGTCATTAGGGGCCATTAGTGATGCACTCTTATCTTCCTTATAATGTAAACTTACGTTGAGACGACAGTAGAGTCAGATCGAATTTCACTGTCAGAGGAACCAGCAGGCTTTTTATATATTTTATATTTTATCCTACGCACGATGGCTAAGCGATCTAGAGATGATACACTAGATAGTGACAGTTCTGACGAATATTCCTTTGAATCTGAAAAGGCGGAAGATGACGGCATTACTTCGTTAAGGAAAAGTGAACTCCGTTTTTGATTTTATGAAAAATGTTTCTTGTGTTAAACCCTATTCTTGGAAATATTTTCAAATCGGCAAAGCGAATGCCAGTGGAAAAACCACAACAAATTAAGATGATACCTCCTTTAAGGGGGGAAGCTGGTCTAGAATTTTGAAAAAATCGAAAAATTTTTTTTTGTCTTAAGAGGTTATGGAATCACATACGTATATAAATGGTAGGTAGAAGCAGCAGTCGGTCTCTAGAGTAACTTACTTAGACCGTTATCAATCCATTGTGATACTGCAGTAGCAGTTTATCTGCTACTCCTCCCTAAACCATTTTGTTTTAAGTGCAAACCCAATGATCTGGTTGACACTTGTATCCCTGAGGTCATCAGTATTATTTAGAAACGATGAGCCAAAGTGTTTAGACACTAGTAGCATGCCACGCGGGACAGTAACAGAGAAGGTGTCTAACGCACTCTTCCTCCACATCATTCTTGCAGCTTCTGCAATAGTTGAAATGAAGTACGCTCAATCTTTGACCATGTCGACCTATGAGATAGTGGCCTGTTATTAAAGCAATTAGCATAGAAATGTTTTTCCTTGACCGATTAAGTGGCACCTTTGAGCGACTAGCATCCCATTGCACCACCCAGTTTGTAGGTGGTGAGGGTATACCCACAATCTACATAGCAAGAGGGAGGTGAGTGGTAGTGTCCTCTCTTGCTAATTTCTATGTCTTACAATTCCCTGGTATGTCACTAAGCTCTGGCACCCATATCAAACGGATGCGGAAATATTCCGCCATCTTAAAAAGACGCCCGGCATTTGCGAGCAATGATGGGATTAGTGACAACCCCAACAAGAGATTTAATTGCCGCTTGGCTATAGGAGTAAATATAGATTTCTCTGAAGGTAGTCACATTTTTGCTTAACCAGATAGTTATTTCAGCCTAACATACGCTACAGTGATTAGGAAGACGAGGCGAAACGCTTACTTTTAGCTTCTTATAGTACACATCAAAAAAGCCACCAATACTTTGAGTTAGATTCGCTAATATTGTTGTTATTTTAGCAGCATAAATTCCCCATGTTTGTACGAGGAATGCTGCTGGAGTGACAGCCCTTGGCCGAATATAAATCCGGGCCGTTCCGCTAACAAACCGACTGTCGTGGGAACTAGTATTTTTGTATTTTTGACCATCCAAGTTGAATGAACGATCGATTGTGGTGAAATTTCGAGTGTCTTCATATTCTATAAGTTTTTTTCTAGTTGTTTTTTTAGCAGTTTCGTGCAAGTTCATGCGTTTAAACGCTTCTGAAGTCCAGTTTCTATTTCCAGAAGCATTGAAGTATTTTTGTATCCAGTGGAAAATGAACCTGATTTCTAAGTTCGTTACTGTAAGCAAGCGAATGCGCGCTGCTGACCGGCTATACTTCAGATTGGCTAATGAAGTTGAGTAGAGACTGCTCTTCAGTTTCGGCCAACCAACAAACTAAACGATGACCGACGTGGAGGAAAATGAATGGTTTATGTTTTTACTGCTTTCAAGTGTTCAAAACAGAACTATCAACAGCATCTTTATGTGGTACGTGTACACACGTGTACGTGTGGCAACACTTTAAATATTCATATTTGCTCCGGTTTTTCATTTTACCGCCTATTATGCAAAAGTGTGTTGTATTTACATACATATTTGTGTGTAATATAGTTGCATATATTGCACATTCCTTGTAGGGAGATGGGCTGCTTCCGAACTTTTGCCCTTTGTAAACATTTAAGACAGTTTAAGTTAGACAAACTGTTTATGAAAGAATCCATATGCGGGCATTAAGAGCCAATTTTGATACCCAATAAAGAAAAGGCTTCCCTAGTATACTCCTACTCATGTTGGGATGGCTGCCGTACAAAAGTGGGGCTTCGAAACTGGACCAAGGAGCCAAGATGGTCGCTTATTAACACATCAGTGCCAAAGAACTCAAGCCTGATTCGAGCGAAAGTCATGCAGATGCACAAAAAGTGGTCCGCGTCTCATTTTACTCTCCGCATGTTGGGTAGAGTGCACCGTATGAGATGCCTACCTTTTTCGTGTGCTTCGCCCATAGAAAGTGGCCCGTCATCACTCCAACCAGTTGCCTACAGTCAGTCCCTTCGGCTTAATGACCGGCAGATCTGTGACAGTCGGCCGAACACATCCGTTTTGTCCATCTGTAGCCTCTCTCAGCCTGCCAAGGTAGGTCGCTTGTGGGTCGAAGTAAGCCGTTTGCTAACCGTGGCTTTGCTGGCTACAGAAAGGAGTGGCAGAACGGGTTCCGGGCCCGTTCTTAGCTAAAGAGGCAGAGATCCCGTTACTCGCGATATCCACGTGTCCCGAGACCCATGTTAGCATCAAGATATTGTGTCTTTCGCCATAGTGCAACCTTGATTTACAGTACTCCACTACCCTTGAAGTGGTTGGAGGGATGTCCAAGGTCATGAGCGCAGCTGATCAGCTTAAAACACAGTTGCGACCTCATTCAGATTATCATTTATTATTAAAAAAAAAAAAAAAATGACAAATGAAAGTCGGCTATCTTTGCCTATTTTCACACTTAGTTCCGCGAACTTCTTGGCTTCGAAACTGGGCCAACCGATTGATAATCATATCGATATCGATTTTTTTTCATTTTTGGCTTAGCAGCTATGTGAATAATAAAAAAATATTGAAGCGAACACCAACCAGAAGTGTTCAAACAAACATCAAAGCATCCACAAAGATTGATACTTTGGTGCGGCGGCATCATAGGACCATATTTATTTCTTACTGAGGAAGAAAACATCTTTACCGTCGTGTACCGTCAATACTCTACGGGACTCAGCGATGATGCAGCCAACTTTCTATGGTCAGAGCTCGCCAACATCAATATACCATATTCGAGCTACGGTTCCAACAAGACATCGCTACGTACCCCACAAGCGACACAACGCTCGAACTTGCGAAGGAGAAATTTCAGGACTGGGTCATCTCTTTATTTTCTTTGGGTCTACGTCAAATTACGAGGGCAACATTGGAGATGCTACTGCCGGAAAAACGGCGGACATATTGGACAGTGCTATCAAAAATTGCACCGACTGTTTGAAACTGTCAGCGAAGAACAGGCGTTTTTTGAATGATGTCATATTCCACATAAAATGGCATGAATATAGCTTCAAAATACGACCAGAAACAACACTTATTGAGAGTAACTCCAATCACCAGATCAGCTTAGATTTGTTAATGCGTACATATAATATTAGTTGTGAATACGATTTTTCTCACTAGCTCAGGTTTTTCCTGTAGGTTCAGCATATTTTATGCACTACGTTCATTACTGCAGTGGAGCACGGAAGTGATTAGAAATAGAATTTAAAGCAAATATGCATACAAACTCATGCCATTTACCATACATGCACTACACAAATGAAACCTGCTTATACGAGTTAATCGAAGCGACTAGCTGCTTACAAGTAGAAGAGCTACATGCGCATATTTGCGTATGTACGAGTATATCCATATCTCCAACTACTAATAGATACACACATACGCAATATGTAATTTTTAGTGGGGCTGTGCGAAAATTGGGACACACTCGTATGCTTTCAAATACGTAAAATGATAGCTAACAACTGTACATATTTATGCGTTAAAGTAAAGCACTAGCTGGGAACTAGAAATTTGCTTCAGATGCAAGTGTAATTTTTTTATTTTATTTTATTTATATTATGTTTTAAAATTCTTCTTGAGTCACTCATTCCCTCATTACAATGTTGATTTAAGTGATTTTCGTCAGTCAATAGTTGCTTGACGTACCCAAGAAGTAGTCCATAATCAGAGTTCGAACCCAACATCGAGGGATCAAGGGAACCAACTGATATTCATTCATTGAGGTGATTCGATTACTAAGGGCTCGTCTTTTGATTTCATAAGCTGTATGCAAGCTGCACCGTTTTGTTGAAACAATTTAGCACTTATGTACATACATAGATGTTTGGTATGCATGTAATACACAAAAAGTCACGCACTATTTGGCATCAACTTAAATAATTTTTGAAAAAATATGGACTAATGATGCTTACGGCATGCAAATTACACCAAAAAGAAACCATTTCGGGACTTGCGCTTATTAACTTACCTACTACGCCACAGATAAGGGCCAAAACTAAGAATTGATTTCATTGTAAGGATCAGGTTTAATAATAGTATCTTCTTCTTTTTCTTGAATTTTCTTCAGTCGTTTCTTTATCGCGCTAATTAGCGCCATCTGATCTTTCCAATGCAGAGAAGGCCTTCCTCTTACTCTGCTACCACCAGCTGGTACCGCATCGAATACTTTGAGAGTCGCAGCATTTGTATCCATTCGGATAGCATGACCCAAGTGTAAAGCTCATACAGCTTATTGTTTCATCGCTTACAATACTCGCCGTCGCCCACTTACAAAGGTACAAGAATCTTCCGCAGAGTCTCTCTCAAACACTCCGAGGGACTCCTCATAGGATATTGTCATCGTCCAAGCCTCTGTGCCATACGATAGGATGGGCATGATGAGAGCCTTATAAAGTGTTAGTTTTGTTCGTCGAGAGAGGACTTAACCTCAATTGCTTACAGTAACATTTGTTGGCAAGAGAGATTGTCCACCCCACAACGTGAACAGACATTTTTGTGCATTGACTACTCTAAAACGTGAACAAACCCAAAAAGCTCTATAACATGAACAATAAACATTACAATTATTTGAATGTAGTTTACATTGATCTCAAGTAATTCTGAAATTGGGGAATCCCCTAATTATAAAATAAGCATTTTATTCGTAATTGCGTGTAAGGAGTAAAATATTTCAGTCGCGGTTTTGGTTTTGCAAAGAGATTTCGTCTTATGTTTCCTGGTGAAAATGAGTTCTAAAAAACCCGTGTGCTTGACATTAAAACAAACGGCTAAAGTTCTCGGCTTTTTAAAAAAAGGCTCATCTGTCACGATTTTAGCAAAGAAATATAATGTTGCTAAATCAAAAATTTGTAACATTAAAGCGAAAAAGCAAGTGATTTTAAAATGCGTAAACAACACGTATTGTGGACCTGGAAATAGAAAAACACTGCGTTCTTCAGAGTTGCCCCAAAGGGAGAGAGCCCTTTATCGTTGGTTTATCCGAAAGCGAGATAAAAACTGGCCAGTAAGTGCTCTAATGTTGAAAGAAAAGGCAAAAACACTGCTTGCAAAATTTAAAGAAAATTAAGCAAATTTCTTCGCTGGTGATGGATGGCTCCAAGGATTCAAGAAGAGATACGGTATTCTTTTTCTTAAAATATCAGGCGAAAAAACAGAAGATACAAAAAAAGATGACTGATTTTTTTTAAATAAAAGCATCGTACGACGTAATTTTCAATTCATATGTAACGAAAACAAGAATAAAATGTGAATTTAAATGTGAAAAAATATACCTATTTACTTAGTCTTTTTGGGCATTCCAAAACGTGAACCCTTTTGTTAACGTGAACTGCCTTGGTTTGAATTAGTTCACGTTATCGAGCGTACGCTGTATATATAATCTTGAGAGTAGACATAAACATAAATCACCGAACTAAACAGGATTAGTACAGAGTTCACTTTCGCGAACTCTCGCCCCCTGAATGCCCTTTTCGGAATCCAACCACTATCCAGAGCAGAGAATAGCTACAGTTGACTCGTGAGATGCGCGTTCCATATACTGCAGCAGCTTAAATACCTACTTATCCAGAATTGGCCTAACATATGATATTATAGACTATTAAAAACAATTTTTTCAAAATGTATCAACTTGAGATCAAATTAGAAAAATTCAATACACCGTTAAACAAAATTATGACATTTAGGGATAAAACGGCAGACAGTGCAATAATCTACAGTCCTTGCTCTTTCATAAGTGTGTATCGGCTTGGCTTCAATTTGAATTAAAACAACAAGATTGTGCTAGATGGATGTATAGTGTACACTCGACAGAAAAAGTCTGCGCACATGCTTCTGTCTTATTTCCTTATCTTCACCAAATTTCCTACTATGAAGCATGGTGATGGTGAAGCAATGATATGGGGATGCATGGCTAGTAAAGTTGTAGAAAGAATCAGCTTCTAACACCACCACAATCACTATATTTGATTCCTTTAGAAAAAAAAAATCATTCCTCAAACCCAAAAACTTATCCTTTCTATCCTTACTCCCGTCAATAGTCAGCGTTGCATTGTGGTTGCCAGCAAGAGGAAGCGGGCAACCGCGGTAATAGCGCAGACACTCTACATTTAGCGAAGTCTTCAACCATTTTGTGCGATCCTTCTGCTAGAAAAATGTGAAACACAAATGGCACTCCAAGCAGTAAGAAAGCGTTGCTCCTAAGCAACGACAGGTGAGCATTCCCACTAAGGACTGGTAGCGGCAGGCTAATCACGTACCCTGTCAGAAATTAAAATAGATTAACGAAACCTACACAAGACTGAGTCTTGTCGAGGCCCTATGCTCTCGAGAGGAGTGAAAAGAAGCAAAAATAGAACACCTATGGGATTTACTGGAACGGGAAATACATCAGTGCACAATTACCTCAATGGCTATGCTCAAGGAAGTACTGCGCGATGAATGGGCTGAAATCTCTTCGGCGGAGACCTCTAAACTTGTCAATTCCATGCCAAAACGTCTGGCGGAAGTTTTCAAGCGTAGGGGATATCCGACTTATTATTAAATTTTAAGTGAAATTTGGAAGAAAAATAATTTGGTTGAACATACATATGTACCTTGTACTTAGACTTTTTCTAATGGATTTTGAAGGCGAATTCATATTTTGTTTTATTTGTATGTTATTGGTGGAATATTTATCGTTTTTTTTTTTTTCATAAAAGCGAAAGCTAAATATCCTTGAATGAATTTAAAATAAATTGGATTTCATAACAACTATATAAAAGCCTTTTTTTCAATGAATTATATTTGTTGGTTCCTTGTACGCCGACTTTTTCTACCGAGTTTATAGTGTTTTGGATCACCTCGCTTCGGAGCACCATCTTGAACCTTGTTTAGGTAGCTTTCCGAATTAAAACGTGGTCACGCTGCGCTATGGGACGATTGTGAAGGTTCCGTTGTTATGCAAGAAAACATCGATGCCATACGGGAATTAATATAACAAGCTCGAGCTCGTCATGTGGTACATATGTATGTATGTACATATGTATGTATATCATCAGATTAAGGAATGTTTTCCACTCGAATGCAAATTTTATGAGCATTTGACCGTTAAAAAGATTTGTTCGCATTGGATATCACATACAAATTTGACAAATAGACTATAAAAACTTGATTAATGCAAAAACTAGCTCACACGTATGGAAAAGTGCTTTGCTCATCGTGAACAATATTTTGACAGCGGGAAAAAATTCTCGATTATTTATAATTATTTTTACTTGTCTTTGTCAAACCTAAAATGACAACCCTAGTTCCAACCTAAAATGTCAAACCTAAAATGACAAAAAAAATGCGAAATATAAGTACGTGAGAAGTATGTATGTACATATATATATATATAATTGGCGCGTACACCCCTTTTGGGTGTTTGACCGAGCTCCTCCTCCGATTTGTGGTGTGCGTCTTGATGTTGTTCCACAAATAGAGGAACCTAGAGTTTCAAGCCGACTCCGAACGGCAGATATTTTTTATGAGCAGCTTTTTCATGGCAGAAATACACTCGGAGGTTACCCCATTGCCTGCCGAGGGAAGTGAGAAGTAATTTTTATAAAAAAACATGTGAGATGTGGAAAATTTACTAAGAGAAATCTTAAATTTTGCCCAATACTGTGTGTAATTAAGTCTCGTGTCTTCGCTTTGTGTGCTTCGCAGGCAAACGCATGCATACGTAACTTTAATTCTATTTCAAATTCCAGTTTGTATGAAATTCCTTAAATCTGATGATGTTATTCCTGGAATTTCCATCTGAATTGTTGTGTGAACAAGCGTACGGTAGGAAATTTTTGTGACTCATTGTATGATTCATGCTTGTGGAATTCCAGTAGAAGCAAAAATAGTAATAAAAGTAGGTACTATGGTAGTAAATACATACATACTTGTTGCAGAAGCAAAGAAAAAAGTAAAAGTTTTATGGCTAATGTGATGGAAGTATTCAGCTGATTTTGTGAGGTAAAAAATGATTTTATTAACATGAGCAGTATGTAAAGTGTGATCAAACCATCCAATTTCCATAACCTTAAACACTATTATCTGCAAAAGTATGTATTATATACATATACATATAAACATACAGTAGTCACACAATTTATTCGAACACCCTGCGTAGTACGTAAAAAACTTTAGCTTTGCGTAAAATATTTGCTGTTATTATTTTTTTTTGGGTCAGTGTAAGAATGTTACATTCCTGATGAATTGCCGCAAACAAAACTCCCGTAATTTCAACTCACATTAAAGGGTTCCAAGGAAAGCAGGCAGATGTAGCAAAATGCTGCAAAACATTTATTCGTACACTTTCAGTTCATGATATTGTTCCTACAAAAGCAACAGTAGAAATCGTTTCTGTTTTTACTAATATTACTGAAAACGAAATAATATATGTAGGATTTTTTAGTTTTTCTCGCTGATTCAGTTTCAGTTCGCGTAATATCTCGATTGAAAGTGACAAAATGGGACGAAGTGCGGACTTACCATTAGAAATGCGTAAAATTTGTTATTAAATTGTACTTGGAAAACAAGTCTCTGCGCGAATTCGGCAAAAAATTGGCAAATCACATCCTACAGATCAAAGTGTTACTCCTAATTACGTTAATATTGGTAAATTGGAAGGTAATCACCTCCAAGCCGGAAGGCGAAAAATATTGACTTCACGTGCGGAACGCTATATAGTAGCATCAGCCGCGTAAAATCCCAAAATAACCTCCACGATACTATGCCGAAATATTCTAGAGTCTTTGCGTAAAAAAGTAAGCCCATAAACAATCCTTAATTGTAATTGCGTAACACTGGTTATCATAGCAGAGTGGCACGTCGTAAGCCCTACATTTCAGATATTAACAGAAATAAGAGATTGGAGTTTGCTAAACGCTATAGGTATAAATGACCCAGATTCTTTTTGGCACCACGTCATATTCAGTGATGAGTCGAAATTTAATGTTTTCGGATCAGAGGGCCCTCCAAAAGTTTGGCGAAAAGAAAATACTGAACAGAAAGAAAAAAAATCGTATTCCTACCGATAAGCATGGAGGACGATATGCAGTGGTTTGGGGGTGCATAGTTGCATCTGGAGTAGTAAAAATGGTTTTTATTGATGATAAAATGGACAAATATTTTGTGGTGATAGTGTCGTTAAATTTGGACTGGATGCTAAAGGGTTGTTGTTTCAACAAGACAATGATCAAAACACTCATCTTATCTCGTAGAAGAATGGCTTATTTACCACTGTAAGTAGCCTAAAACTCCACCTCAATCACTGGATCTGAACCCAAATGAGCATGGCTGGGAGCTCTTAGAAAGGAAAATCACCTTTTTGGGTGTTTGAACGAGCTCCCCCTCCTATTTGTGGCGTGCGTCTTGATGTTGTTCCACAAAAGTATTAGGCTGTAAACAATATTAATATGAAATAAATATTCAGGTTACCTTTTCCTTCACTTATTGTGTGAACTTCTTGATTTTGCCCAACGAATAGAGAATCGCCCTTGAAATAGTGCTGTCGGGAGCGAAAAAAAAAATTATAAAACTTTGGAAAAGAAGTAACTAAAGAGTAACCAAATTTTTGGTCAGACATCAACATTTTATATGTGTATGTATATGTAACATGTATTTTCAACAAAAAATTAATTTTCATATAAATATACATACATATATTTACACTGTTGGAAAATATAATAGAAACAGTGCACTTCGATTTTTCGAATGGACTGCATCACGGAAATGCAAATTGTTTTTGCTAAGATTGTTTACGAAATGTGATCAGTGGTGAACTGCTTTCTGTTCTGTATTGCATATCATGTTGTATTTTGCCTCATTCTTATTTTGGACTCACTTAAATAAACAAATGAGTTTTGTGCTTGGAAAAAATTATAGAAAATAAAATAAATAATATGTTTGTATGTATAACTAGATTATAGGTATATATTAGTATTGAATAAAGTGAGCAAAATGGGCCGCTCCAAGCATTGTACGGAGGAAGAAACCAGATTATGAAAAATTAAGAAGGCATGAAAAATGATGGAATTAAAAAAATTTTTAAAGAAAAAAGTGTTTAATGCTATTCTTAATGTACAGAAGCAGAATTTCAAGGAAGAAAATGTAAAATTCTGGTTCCAAAAACTCGTACGTTATAGCAAAATTAAATTTTTTTTCATCAAACGAGCCTAAACTGGATAAAAGCTAAAATGTGTGTAGTGGACTATGTGAGAACATTGTATACGGTTATGCTACCCCATGCAACCCAACAATTTTAGAAATCTTCTTCTTGATTGGCGCGATAGCCGCTTAAGGGGGGAGCCTGGTTTATAAGGCCAAAAAAATCAATTTTTTTTTTCGTTTTAAGCGATTCCTAATACCTATATTTCAGAATATTCACACAAAGTTACAGAGCCTAATTCTCAATATTTCCGTAGATACAAAGCCAAAGGTAGGCGAGCGTAAGGTAGTTACGCTGTGACCGGACAGCTATAGTACAAACTTTATCTTCTTTTCTCGACTTTTCATTTTTATGATTTCTTTGAATTGGCGTACATGAGTGAAAAAAAACTAATGAACCTTTTGAAATGAATCATAGCTTGTTCCCTTCAGTATTAAATTCTCTTCTATTTGAGCTAACAAAATAGATAAAAAAAAATTTTAAAGATTTTTATACCAAGTTGAAGTGAATTTTTTTTATAGAAAAGCATTTTTTTCTTTAAAACCTCCAAAAAGTTGAAATTTTGGAATTTTTCTCAGTTTTCTTAGTTCATCTAGAATAAAAAATCATGATAATTAGAAATCCATTTGAATTTTTTGCTTTCGATAATAATTACGAACTGTATCTTGTATGCCAGTTGGAAACTCCAGCGTTGCAGCGCTCTACTAATTTCTATGTTAAACATTTTTTTCAACTTATTTTAACCACTACAAAAATTTTTTATACTTTTTAAATGTTCATTAAAAGATAGAAAAAACTTTGCAGTGCTAAATTAATTTTTTCCTTAAAAAAAAAAATCGCAAAAAGATGCAATTTTTAGACCTCATAAACCAGGCTCCCCCCTTAAGCGATTTTTGCGATTTTAGAATTAGAAATATGATTAATAACCAAACAACTCAAATACTTGTGAAGAAAAATAAATATGTAACTAACTGTGGTTAAAAATAATCGAAACGGCAATACTGCTCGAAGGCAAATAGTTTTTGTGATAAGTTTTTTTAGGGAGCGTGTCATTATTCTGTATTACAAAATTCTGGATGACAAAATTCTGTAAATTGCAAAAAAATTTAAAAAAAGCAGAATTTTAAAAAAGCAGAATTTTAAAAAGCAGAATTTTAAAAAGCAGAATTTTGTTTTTAGAATTTTGTACATACAGAATTTCGACAGCAACCCGTTTTTTTATGGCAAAAATGCGTATAGTGGTTTGCGGTGGCATGTAGAGAAAATTAAGACATATTTTAGCGAGTTCAAGAAATAATATTTGTGGAAGGTGTTGGAAGGGTGGAAAAGCTTTGAAACGTTTATATTGCTATATTTCGTAGTGAACTACGTCGAAAAATAAGACTAAAAAGAATCTCCAATATATTTGCCATTTTTTTAATGTCAATTGTGAGTAGGATTCTGCGTCACCCGACTACTTTTGAATTTAAATAAAATAATATTTCACAGTGAATTCAATCTCATTTATTCTGAGTGCTCTCACTTGATTCATGACAAAACTAAGTTAACAAATGATTTATATTTAAATAACGATCTTAGTACAAAATGTATTCAGATGTTCAGGACATTTTGCGAACGACAGTGGGGCGAGCAAAAACACCGGTTGTTATATGAGGATTAAAAGCGTCAACAAGCAATAAGAGAGAATCCCAGGAGAGAGACAGCGAGTAAGACAGAATCCCAGGAGAGAGTAAGACAGAATCCCAGGAGAGAGAGAGAGAGAGAGTCCCAGGAGAGAGAGAGAGAATCCCAGGCGTTTTCACGACGTTCTACGTTACCGAAACGACCCGGATTTATATCCGGCCAAGGACTGTCACTCCAGCAGCATTCCCCATATGTAAGTATGGGGAATGTTTATGCTGCTACAATAACAACAGAAAATCCCCGGAATTAAGTTTCGTTGTTGTTGTAGCAGCTTACTAAAAATTAAGTTTCGTCGCACGCGCTCCATAACATGGTTTTGTTTTTTTTTCGTTATTTTTATTGTATTTACGCATGTATACGAGTATATGTGTGTATGTATGCATGTACAGTGGTCACACAATTTATTCGTACACCCGGCGTAGTAGGTAAAAAATGTTAGCTTTGCGCAAAATATATTGCGACTATATATTTCTTTCGGGTCACTTTAATATTACATTTCTAATGAATTGTCGCAAACAAAACTCCCGTTATTTCAACTCACTGACGGGATCCAAGGAAAGCAGGCAGATGTAGCAAAATACTGCAAAACATTTATCCGTACGTTTTTTTTTTTAAATTATTGTTTGCATTTTTACTAAAATTACTGAAAACAAAATAAGATTGGTTTTTCTTAGTTTTTATCGCCGATTCAGTTTCAATTGCGCGTAATATCGATTGAAAGTGACAAAATGGGACGAAGTGCGGATTTATCATTAGAAATGCGTAAAATTGTTATTAAATTGTACTTGGAAAACAAGTATCTGCGTGAAATTGAAAAAAACATTGGCAAATCGCATTATACAGTTCAAAGTGTTACTATTAATTACGTTAATACTGGCAAATTGAAAACTAATCACCACCAAGCCGGAAGGCGAAAAAAAGCTACATCTGGAGTAGGAAAATTGGTTTATATTGATGATAAAAAGGACCAACATCTGTATTTAAACGTTCTGAAGAATAATTTGCATGATAGTTCCGTTAAACTTGAACGGAATGCCAAAGAGTTCTTGTTTCAACAAGTTTACCATTGTAAGCATCTTTAAAACTCCACCTCAATCGCCGCATCTGAACCCAACTGAGCATGTCTGGGAGCTTCTAGAAAGAAGAATCAGAAAGCTCAAATGAACATCAAAGGCGTCATTAAAGACACCTTTAAGTGTTGAGTGAGAGAAAATTGCAGCTAATGAAACCAAAGAAAAAGTTAACATCGACATTTAGAAGCAGTTATTAAAGCTAAAGGCGGCCCAACAAAGTACAGAAAACTCGTTTTTCTTTCGTCTTTCTTTATATGGCTATGAACGAATAATATTTTTGCATAAAATTGTGCCTTATTTCGTTATTACCTTAAGTTCCAGGTGTATCCGTTCATAAACTGTGAGTGTACGAATAAATTGTGTGACCACTGTATAGACTTTGCAATTACCTTTTAACTCTTTCCTCTTATGCCATTATTAAACCATTCCGTATTTTTGCTCATCATTAACACATTCAAGCAACAACAAATTCCATAAACGCATTCATCACTAAACCAATTGTTGTTATTATTATATACTAGGTTTGGAATATTTGAACATTAAAAAAAATAACATTTTTGTCGGTCATTCTATTCATTTGTGTGCTTATTTGTTGTTTTCTTTGTTTGACGTATAATTCAGTTTTAACCTGTTGTACCACTGTCGCTGCTCTTAGTAAAAGTGGGTCAGCAGTGTTAACAATCATTCCGTCACAGCAGCTAACCTACTACTACCACTACCCACAACAACAACCACTCAGCTAACCATCAAGCGTCGAAGTTTTGCTGTCAATGGATGCTGATACAGTTGCGGCTGCGACTGCGGTTGCTGTCACTAGTAAATATTGTTTCTCCTCCATCTTACCCCTTTTTATGCACTTCACATAGATTCCCGTATAGTATGCGTTAGGGTATTGCAATTTTGTTTCATATCTTTGGTTTTTTTATGCTATTTTTGTAGATAGCATCCTCCAGTTCACGCTTCAGCTGTTTTATTTTAGAAGTGAGTTAGCGATGGGCTTGTTTTATGCATCACTACTCACATACATACATACTATATGTACAGTATGCAAAATTCGTATTAGTACACCCCCTTATAAATAAAAAAACCACGTATATTTTCAAATTAATTTGAAAACAAATGCTTGACACCGTTTTATTTTATAGATAATTAACTAAAATAAGGCTAAATAACAAAACCACTCACAAATAGTATTAAATTGCAAAACAAAACTAAGAAAGAAAAAAATTAACACTTTTCACAGAAACAAAATTCGTATTAGTACACATGTTTTTTTAATGATTTAAAGAGTAAATAAAAGATTGTTCAGAAAATTAATATTTTGTAGGATACCCTCGTTGCCTTAGAACAGCAGACAATCTCTTCGGCATAGATTCCACCAATTTTTTTGTGAGATTTGGAGAAATCTTCTTCCACTCTGATTTGAGGACTTTTTTTTAATGTTCTCGGTTCCTTATTTGATGATGTTTCAGTTGCTTTTTGAAAATCGACCATAAATTTTCTATGGGATTAATATTCGGGCTTTGTGGTGGTGTTTTGAGATAATTTGGACAGTTATAAAGGATCCATAACCTTGTATCCAACTCGGTGTGCTTAGGGTCGTTATCTTGCTGGAATATACTTTTTTTTTTGCAACCCAATTTTTTGGCACTTTTGCGTAGATTCTTTTTTAAAATATCACTATATTGCCTCGCAGTCATAATTCCATCAATAAAATGCAACTTTCCTACTCCGTTTGCCCCGAAACACCCCCATACCATCAGAGAACCACCACCGTGCTTGAAAGAAGGATGCAGATTTCGTTTTTGAAGGCTAGTATTACACTCTCTCCAAATTTGTATGCGTCCATCGGACATTTTTATATTAAATTTACACTCGTCCGAAAAAATTACCCTTTTCTGAAACAGCATATTTTTGTTTAAATATTGCCTGGCGAATATAACACGCTTTCATCTATTGACTGAGCTTACATACGGTTTTCTAACCGCAGTTCTGATTCTAAATCCCAATTCTTTTACATAATTGCGCACTGTTTGAGGTGTAATTTTGATAGCAAAGTATTTTTCTAGTTCTGCAGCTAGTGAAACTCCACTGACGGTGGGATCTTTCCTGATAAGGCGTTTCAAATAAGTCTTGTGCCTCTGCCCAAGCTTTGCCCTGTTCACATTTCGAAGTTTTTTGTCAATCCTTCCACTGCCTCTATAAATTTTGACTACGTTTTGTATTGTAGACACACTTTTCTGCAATGTTCTCGTAATTTCGTGTAAAGACTTTCCGTTTTTGTTCATATTTATTATTAATCTCCTAGTTTCGTTTGATAATTCACTTACTTTAGGCGACATTGCAAACTAACTCCGCGAACTTCAACAAATGGCTACTAAAACGCAACTGCCCAATGTTAAACATTGAATGTTTAACACAATCGTTTCGAAAATAACGGTAAATGCCAACAAATTGTTTACAAATTCAACGCATCCTAAGTGTACTAATACGAATTTTGCCTGCAGTAGAAATAGCTACACTGCTACTAAAGCTATTTTTTTCAATTCTATGCAAATGTTTCGAAGTTTTTGTTATTATTCTATTTTTTTATGAATTATACAATACCGCACTACGATTGAAATCAATTGCTTTAAAGTAAATTTGAAAATATACGTGGTATTTTTATTTGTAAGAGGGTGTACTAATACGAACTTTGCATACTGTATGTGCAGATGTATTTAGTGTATGTTCAACTTTGAACATACTGAAGTATGTACATATGCATGCACATATGTTGTTTGTATTACAAATTGATTGAATCCTTTAATTATTTCGCCCCACAAGCCGGACCCTATTTTTCTAAATGCATAGTATGTTTATTGTATTTATATACTCCTTGCTTAAATGCTTATTCTATGTGAACGAGTATTTTGCACTGCTAGATTGTCGAGTGTGTTGTGAGTGCTGTTGTCGACATTACTAACAAAGCGAACCGCTGATTACCTCCCGGATAGTAAAGCTGGATTGGTGTCATTGTTGAAATTACTTCCACTCATCTGCACCGAAATCAATTAAGTGGAATAGTTTTGTGGTTGAAAATAAAAGAACTTGGAAATATTTATGTAGATTTTTTTTCATCGCAAATAGTTTTTGGCTATCTCTTTATGTTTACCCAATTAACATAGCCCTAGTGATACACTGCGATTGTCATACATATACATACACATATATGTATATAAGTATGTAGGTATGCATAAGCTTACATATATACAATACATTGAAACCTCCACTGGCAGACATTTCTCATAAACGAACAAAAGTTCGAGAACCAAGTTTTCCGTAGCGTTTTTAGAAGAAATTCCACTCTAATGACCGGACGCGGGCACTTTTTTTCTTAATTTAATGCTTTCATCACTTCTCGTATGCGGACACGGAACGTTTGGCAACGCATAAGCAAAATATGTTAGTGGGTAAAAATGTAAAGGAACTATAAAAATCACTGTTAAGCGCACGCGAGACTCTTATCCGCGAAGAAGGAAGATCAATGATTCCAAAAAGAATACTTAGGACTGCCATATCTTCTGTTACAAGTTAAGTCGGTTATAGATATGGAATTATAATACTTTTATTTTAACGGAGTTAGTTTTATTTAATCATCTAAATATTAAAAAAAAAAATGAATTTTCATTACAAATGGTCTCCATTGGCTTTTATACAAGCCTTCAAATGATTAGGCCATAGAGCAATTGCTCGAACCAAAGATGGTTTGAGACTCTCCAAATTTCTTTGAGGTCTTTAACAGGCCATATTCTACAATTCTGACCACAAACTATAGTCCAATGGATTGAGATCTGGAAGATTTATAATTTTGTGAACTGGACAACTGTAGTATAAAAATAGACAGGCTATGCACCCGCAGCGAGGTGCTGTTTGGTGTGGGATTTTTGGGCTGACGGAGCCATCTGACCGTACTTATTCAGAAATGATGCCGGTAACGCTGCTACGGTGACATGTTAATGAACATTTTGTGTCCTGAATGTTATGACATGGATTTGATCAATATGTCACACTGCCACTTGCCGCACATCCCATGAAACAATGACCCAATTCCGAACGAAGCTGACAAGACGCATTACCGCACCGGGAAATGGCCGTCAAGACCTTGAGACTTGGCGCCATTGGGATTTTTTCTCTGAAGCTAAGTAAAAAGTACGCTCTATGCCAATAAGCGCGAATCCAGAGCTAGAAAACGATATACAGTGCTATGCCAAAAAGTCATGGAAGTTTTTGATATGCGCACCCTATGCAAGAGGAGTGGTGGTGGGCATTTAGCTGATATTGTGTTTCATACAGAATTGCATAGACTGAAAAATATGATGAAATAAAAAATAATAATTTCGACAAATTTTGTTGTATTTTATTTATAAAAGAAAATTTGGGCTCTTATTCAATCACCCTGTATTTCTATAAAACAATATACACCCTACAAGACAGTGCTGAGCACTTTTGACAAAAATTCCAACACATTTACAAGTATTTTATTAGTCTCTAATACATGCTCATTATCAGAATAGCATATACAACATTTTTTAATGGGGAAATCAAATATTTCATTTAATATTCTTTTCCCCTTTTCGGTGTGACTTCTATCTCTCTTTTAGCAATTTTATATAAGTGAAAAATATATCTACTGTACTTTAAACGCCAAGGCATCAGTGTTGATTAATTTTAACGAAATAATGTGGCTGCTCTGAAAACAGTTCTAGTGTGAGATTTAGCTGTCTTTGTTTCATACTTGTTATAGCCGAGCGAGTAGATGCTTGGTTAAGACTTGAGAATTTGTGATTTCGAATCTCTGTGGACGAAACACCGAATTGGTGTGAAAATTTTTTTTTAATGAAAACAAAAAAATATTGAAAATTCGTGAGTTCGAATCTCAATGAAAACACAATAATATAAATTTTATAATTTCTAAATAAAACATTTTAAGTAAACTCCGCAGTCTAATTACTTTTTAACGAAAATGAGGAGCTTTTGTCATCAGTGTTGATTAATTTTAAGGAAATAATGTGGTGCTCTGAAAAAGGTTCTAGTGTGAAATTTAGTTGTGTTTGTTGTACAGTTGTTACAGCCGAGCTAAGGCTTGAAAATTCGAGAGTTCGAGTCTCAGTGGATGAAACACCGAATTGGTGTGTACAAGTTTTTTAATGTAAACAAAAAAATATTGAAAATTCGTGAGTTCGAATCTCAATGAAAAATATAAATTTTATAATTTCTAAATAAAACAATTTAACGAAACTCATCAGCCTGATTACTTTTTAATGAGAAGTTATTGAGGAGTTTGTGCTGATTACTTTTTGACGAAAATGAGTAGTTTAGAGCATAGCAGATATATTTTTCAGCTATAAGAAATTTCTATTGGTAAAAGATCGATAGAATATCACACCGACAAGGGGAAACTATCAGAACTTTCCCATGGCTAGAACAAAAATGTGTAGTTGGATGATGATAGTGATGATGATAATATGAGTGCTAATATGATAGTCAGCTGTCTTGTAGGGCAGTATGTGTTAGTTATAGGCAAATACTTGGCGGAAAAACTGAATTCCTATTATATTTATACTCACCTAATATTATAATTCGTAATCTCTGATAATTTCTTTTAATAACAAAATGTCTATTTTTTCAGAAAATTTGCTACAGAACTGCTATAACGGAGGTGCTACGAGTGATGTAGTTGGTTCTGAAATTGATGATCCTGGCGATGGTTTGGGTCCCTTACCACCCAAATGGGAGACAGCATACACCGAACGTGGTGAACTATATTTTATCGAGTAAGATGATAAAAATCTATTCAATTTATAATTCAATGTTATTATCATTAAATAATTATTTTTCCAAAAGTCACAACACTGGCACATCCCATTGGCTCGATCCACGTCTCTCGAAATTCCAAAAGAAATCGTTAGAGGATTGTGGCGACGACGAGCTGCCATATGGTTGGGAGAAAATAGAAGATTCACTCTATGGCACCTACTATATAGATCACGTAAACCGACGTACTCAATATGAGAATCCCGTATTGGAAGCTAAACGACGAGCAGCTGAACAAAAACAAAAACAACAACATCAACCACCACCACCAGCACACCTCAGTCCACAAAACATCCAAGGAGATTGCAGCATAGCACAACAGTCAATGCTACCTCACCCGCAGTCACAACAACGTCCGCAAACACCTTCAAATCAGTTACCTTCACCTTTGAATGGAGGCGTTGGTGGTGGCTCTGTAGTTGGTGGTAGTGAAGGCGATCGAGTTGGAAATGTTGGTAGCGGTATGGTAGATTTAGCGCAGCGTTGTATGCAACCACCTCCTCCCAATGCGAATTTGCAGACGCCGCCAACAGCGCTGTTGCCATATAAGTTTACACGAAATCCCGCTGAAATGCAGGGCGAGCGTATCACGGCATCGCTAGTAAAGTCTGCACGAGGACTGGGCATTACTATTGTGGGCGGTGATGATGGTGCGGAGGAGTTTCTGCAAATCAAATCGATTGTTCCACATGGGCCGGCGAGTTTGGATGGCCAGCTGCAAACCGGCGATGTGTTGGTTTATGTGAATGACACTTGTGTGCTTGGGTTTACTCATCACGAAATGGTGAGTTGTTGATTTCTATTATGTGAAATAATACAATTCATAAGTTTATTATTTCACTGTAATATATTACTAGAATTTGCCCAGGGTATTTTGTCTTTGCCTCCTTATGTTTATCTTTATCTCTATCCCTTTCTCTAACTCTTTCTTTGTTTCTATTTGTATTCTGTTCTTTATCTTTTTTACTTTAACTTTATCCCTATACTTATCTTTATTATTTTCTTCGTCTACATACATATTCATCTTAATCTGTTTATCTTAATTTAAATCTTATTTTCAAGCCGCTGCTTTAACACGTTTTCTTAATTCAGTATCAATATTAAAGCATACATTTAGGAGGCACATATGCATGTTTTGGTATTTGGCTTAGTGGAATTTTTAAACTGATTTCTTCGCTTTATATTAAATTAAAGTGAAATTTGATTAATTTTCTACCCTTCGGCACCAAAAAAAATATCTTTCGAGTGATACGAGGGTTGCTTTTTATATTTCTGGCCTAGTGTTGTCAGGTGCCATCTGACGTTGCCATTGGAAAGTTTGACCTATTTTGTGAAAAACGCACTTGATATGTGAGCTATATTAGTGTTGTTTACAGTGGCTTTAAAAATCTATCTCGGCAAAAAAAAAATGGAATTAAACCATGCACGTTTTCGTACGATTATTTTCCACAATATCGATGTGAATTAACAAAACAAGAATGGAAAATATCCGCAAAAAGCTGGTGCAATGAATTTTTTCAGTTCGGTCACCGACGAATTCCGGTAAGGAAAATCAGTTGTTCTGCAAGAAAATATCGATGCCGTACGCGAAATGATTGAGCAAGCTCGTCATGTCATAATGCGTGAGATTGAGACATCCTTGGACATTAGTATGACGAACATCAAAAGAGATTCTGCACGATCACTTTGTGGTAAAAAATTGTGTTCGTATTAGCTCACACACAATTTAAAAAATGCTTTGGAAACGCGACTGGACAAAGTGTTTCGAAAATTGGTTCAAACGAATGTGAATGTTTATTGGTAGTCATCATGAAGAAAATTTAGAAAAACCATTTCAGCCATCAATGTGTATTTTTTCATTGTTATACCAGAAATACATATAAAGAGCAGCATTCGTTTATTTGCATGTAATCTTTCACACATTATAAATATATTAGATTGGCGAAAAAGAAATCCATTATTTTCCCGGTGGATGGCTGCAGTCATTGATATCTCGTAAAGTATTGATCAAACAATTTAAAGTTTATTCCTGTTGTTAAGGTGACATTTCACACTAAATAAATTATTTTGCTGTTCTTTGTTTGTGTTATTCATTTGTGAGTTACAGGGTGTTAACAATGGAAGTCAACAAAGAGGATATTCGGTACATTTCACAGTTTTTCTTTGATAAAGGCAAACATGAAAGCCAGACCGCTGAGTTTAATTTATTTTTGATTTATTCTGCAATTTATATTTATTTTACTTATTTTGCTACATGATTCAATTATTAAAGGTTTGCTCACTAGTGACATTCGATTTTTGACACTCCCTTACAAAAGGTTGTATAATATTTAAGAAGGTGCATAAAAAGGAAAAAATTAAATCCCTTTTGGGAAAAATGGTAGCAAAATAGTATTTTGTTACTTAAATGGAAACAAACTGCGAACGGTTTAAAAAATAAATTTTAATTAATATTTAAATGTAAATAATGCTATAGATAGAAGTGATTAGCGGAAATTGCCAAGTCTAATATTAAAACAAGAAATTATTTCACATAATCCAAGATTTTATTTTGTGAATTAAAATTTAAATTTAAAACCAATCGCGAAGTTTCGCCAATATGAAACTATTTTGTTAAAAATAAATAAATAATTGGCACGTACAATTCTGTTAGGTGTTTCGCCGAGATCCTCCTCCTACTTGTAGCGCGCGTTCCACAATTGGAAGGACCTACAGTTTTAAACCTATTCCGGTAGATGGTTTTTTATGAGAAGCTCTTTCATGCTGGTACTGTGCTTTGCTAAGCCTCCTCTGGACACTTCATCCATCCATGGAAAGGTGGGCTCATTGGAAACAAGTTCCGTCAATCCCAACTTTTTTATAATGAGGTCTAAAATGTTATCGATCGCGTCGGAACTATCCAATTATTCTCCCTGCCGCAACTCTTTGGGAAATGCTAGCTGTTTGCCATGAATTCCGTCTGAATCACCACATCATAAGAAAAAGAGCTATGTAAATTCACCACTCATCGATATCGTATTGCCTCAATTACTCTATCATGCCCTGACTTAAGGGGGGAAGCTGGTCTAGAATTTTGAAAAAATCGAAACATTTTTTTTTGTCTTAAAAGGTGCTTTAGGGTCTTAGAAATAATATACCAAATGAGGGATGCCAGCAAAAATGTCTAAATGCCCAAATTTTTCATTCGACGGCAGTGCCTCGCAGGTATGATTTTACAATACTTACAACTTTAAACGCGTTTTTCTCGAAATCACTTTTTTTAAACTGGCCGAAGACATAACTCGAACAAATCTTTACCGATTCTTACGAAATTTTGACAATACATTCGAAATACCTTTCTCCGGAGACGTACGTAGGATTTTTTATTTATATTACATAGTTTTTTTTTTAATCAACAATTTTATGTCGTTCTTTATAGTGAAAATTGTAACTTTTTGTTCAAACGTACACCATTTCGCGAAAAAACAAAATATCGAAAAAATCCTACGTATGTCTCTTTCTGTTGTTATATAGAAACTAAAAAAATTTTATTTTTTGATCCAGGACAAAAATTAAGGAGTTTACGTCTTCGGCAATGGCCCCACTAGAAAAAAAGGCGCCTTAGGAGAACTGCTGGACAGCGGCCATTTTGAAATTAATTCAGACGAAAAATTTTGTATTTGTACCATGAAAGCTATATTATTAAACCTATTTCACAGATTTTCGATTGATTCCTTTGTTGAGTCAAAATAAATTCATAAAATATGCCCATTTTTTGCGCTCTAGACCAGCTTCCCCCCTTAAGCGGTTTGTATTCCATGTCATACTACCATAATCCTGAACATACCGATGAAAACTCTTGAGCGAGTTGTTGCTCGTAAGCAGTCCATTTTGAAAATGAAATGTTTTTTCTACAAATTTTACTTTTTCTCCACTTTTAGTCAAAGTTTCTATAGCTAGCAACCCAGTGTCTTGCTAAGGCAGCCGATTTGTCAAGAGGGAATGAGAAAGCTGCTTACTGAGCAATCCTTTTATTATTGAATCATGATTTTGCTAATTTTCATATTTGTACTATTTTAATAAATTTTTTTGGTTCATATTAACTTGATCTAATTTCGTATAGTAATCAATTAAAACCAATTTTCGGTTAGGTTAATATATTCCAGTCAATTTTGCCGGGAGAAACCGCTACTTTAGAAGTTTGCCGCGGCTATCCTTTACCGTTCGATCCCAATGATCCGAATACGGAGGTGGTCACGACGATAGCGGTGGATGGCGTGAGTGTTGCAGCCACAGACAAACAGCGACGAATGTTACTTGACCTACATATGGATGGAAATTATAATTTTCTCGATGTTAGCGGCGGAGATGGTGCCGTAAAAGTGCATCCGCACAACCATTTACGAAGTCAGCACTCGACAGCCACTGGCGGTTTAAATGACGGTTTCATATTGATGAAAAAGCCTGAGCTCCAGATGCACACATTTACCATTGTAAAGGGAGCCATGGGCTTCGGTTTCACCATTGCAGACTCGGCTTACGGCCAGAAGGTGAAGAAGATTCTTGACTACAATTGTTGCACGCAATTACAAGAGGGCGATGTTCTATTAGAGATCAATGGTGTCGATGTGCGGCAACAGAGTCATCTCGAAGTGGTGCAGATACTTAAGGACTGTTCGAAAACCGAACCGACGCTTGTCAAAATTCAACGTGGTAGTCCATCTACGAACAGTGAAAGGGCATCGCCATCTGGCGGCATTTATAGCACCGTTGCAAGCAACCCACAACCAATGAACAACACTAACAGCAGCTTAGGCAATGTAGCTAAATTGCGTAAGAACTTCACATCGGCACTATTTCGCAGTAAGACACCGACCGCGGATCTTTACAGCACGCAACAAAAGGAGATTTTACCGATACGACCCAAAACGCCGTTGGTCGATACGCGACACACACGGGCACAAACTCCAAATGATGAATTACAACATGACGATAATATCAACAATGACACTTCATTGGGAAATGACAATGGCAGATTGTCCACAAGCAAATCTCAATTGGATAGCGGTACACACAAATCAACAAATAGTCTGCAAGAGATTGAAGCAATCAACCAAGAGATACCCTTCTTGGATCCATACCCGAAATTGGTCACTAGCTTGAGTGAGCGACTAGCTGGAGTATCTATGCTCGCTGAAACTGCCGCAAGTGGCGGCGCAAACGGTGGTGGTGTCACAAACGTAGGCTACCACCACGCCGGCGGCCTCTCGCTACCCTCAAGTGTTGGTGACATAATGCGTTACGATCATCAAGAGTACGTAACAGCGGGTGTACGTGGAGGTAATAATATCTATGGAATCTCGCCGCTACCATCCAGTATGAATACCTACTATGCGCCGCAACAGTTGCACACGCCGCCTCATATAAACATTTCCGCCAGTAGCTACTCGCCGTCCACACCCCTCAGTTTAACGACAACATCCGCCACGCATCACAATCTCCTACATCATCACCCACTACAATTACCGCCACCGCCGCATCCACATCCGCATGGATCACAGTACTCGCCTGCATCGTTGCATGTCACAACGCCATTGCAAGCGGCTCACATCCAAAACGAACGTATGCAAAAACGTGTGAACGAGCTATTGAGTGATCGTCGGCGTGTAGGCTTCTCCACGCTCGATGCACCACAACCACAGAAACAGTGCTCTGCGCCGTATGTTAATCAGTCCCTGCTACAGCAGCCTCCACCACATTTGCAACATTCGCCAGCCGTCAGCAGTGTATCGCAACAGGCTCCGATTTCTTGGCTGGGCGCAGGAGTTTACACCAATACTTTACAGTCATCTCCCGGCGGAAACTTGCCATATATGCAACGCAATGGCGGTGCGCTCGATGTGCTTGACGATCTGACGACTGAGCAATATGAACTGTGTGAGGTTACTTTAGAGCGTCAGGCGTTAGGGTTTGGGTTCCGCATTGTTGGCGGCACCGAAGAAGGCTCACAAGTGACGGTGGGTCACGTTGTGCCTGGCGGTGCTGCAGATAACGACCAGCGCATTAATACAGGTGACGAGATACTCAGCATAGATGGTATTAATGTGGTAAGTAGTACGATGTACTGTGCCATCTATGTAGGTATATGTATAAGTATAATTTTTCTAAAGGTCAATTCGTCGCACCACAAAGTTGTTTCACTGATGGGCGAAGCGGCATTGCGAGGCCAAGTGACTATGATACTGCGGCGCCGATTACGGTTAACACAACAACCACACTTGTTGCAAACACAACATCAAGAACAGGAAACCCAAATGCCATTACCGCCACCTCCGTCGTTAACGGTGCCTCTACGAAACACCTTCCGCTACCCGTACGATGTGATAGTGAGCCGACACGAGTCCGAGGGCTTCGGCTTTGTGATCATATCTTCTTCAAACCAGTTCTACGGTTCCACCATCGGTAAGTAACAAAGTAATTTCATTCGCAGAAGAGGAAAAAGGGAGAAATATTAAGTGCCTGTCAAATATTTTTTGTTTTGTATTGTAGATCACAAAATGTGCAACTGATCTTCAATCTTTTTGGTTAAACACTATTTTGAGTTCTGCACAAGACTTTGGGATCATTAACAGAGCTATTGTACGCACGACCTAAATTTTAAATATTTAGCACCTAAAAACTCATGTTGTAGTTTATGGAGTGCTGATAAAGGGACAGTATTCGGTGCCACACTCGAACCAGTGTCGCATTAATGAAGAATCGTATATTTACGATGTTTTAATATTTTTTAATTTGCTCATTAAAACTATATATAAGTACATATACTTGTCCTGACCACTATTAATTCGTTGCCCTCGCTTTCTTCTCATCTACACCCCGTTGCAGAATTATAAGCATTTTTATAAAAAATAGAGTTAATAAAAAAAATATTTTGTTTTTAATAATTTGATTGTGATTTTAGCTGTAATCGAATCCTAGCATAGTTCAGAACTATCATCTTGATAAAAAAAAATATTTGTATCATCATCATCATCATTTGTTCTATGTAAGCTTTGGCCTGCTGCTCGAAATGTTCTCATGTGGTTATTTTTGTTGTAACAGTATACTTATCCCTGTCAGTGTCAGATCACTGGTTAGACGAAAGTGATCGGTAGGTCCAGGAAACTTGTTGTTTCGACAGGTTGGGTCCAGACGGAAAGGGGTGTTAGATGAGTGGGCTTGATGGGTCATGTGAAAAGGGGGCTAGTGTCGTGCTGTGTGCCTTCACATGCTGGACATATGTTTAGTATGTGGGGGCCAATTCTGGATAATTCATTATCCATTAGATTCCCATGATAACCGGTTCTACGTTGCCGGAATGGGTTTTTCCCGACCAAGGACTGCCGCCCCAGCAAACCAACCATGCCTAGTGTACCATACCTTCCCCATGTCGTCTTCTAGTTCATCGATCCATCTTGAACTTGATCTGCCTTTTGCTTTCATTGCAAATTTTTTAGCGTCAATTATTTTTCGCTGAGCTTTCGTCTTTGAGCTTTAATAAACCGCACAACATTTTCCCCTCTTATAAGTTGGTCCAGCTCGTAGTTTCATCTTATACGCCACTCGCCGTTGTCTACTGCACCGAAGATTATCGTCCAAATTTTTCTCTCGAATGCTTGAAGTTTGGTTTTGTCTTTTTCACTTATTGCCCAAGATGCCGATTCGTAGCAAAGCACTGGTTGGACTATAGATTTACACAGTAAAATTTTGCAGGGTCTGTGCAGCAGCTTCGATTTAAAAAGTTTAATACATAAGTATTCCACGCTCTATACGCTCCAGAGCCATGCACCCGCATAGCAAGTGTTCTATAGTCTCTTCTTCTTCAATGTCGTTACAGCTTCTGCAATAGTCGTTATAGGGTGCTACCAGTCTACTGGCATGCCTGCCAATCAGTCAATGCCCTGTTAGGACCCCGAGAAGATTTCTCGTGTTTTCCTGTTTAGTTTCAACAGTCGGTTTGTGTGGCCCATGTTCCATTCCGGCCACGTCGTTCTATAGCGCGTTGGCAGCACTGATAGTGTGTTTGTCTATAAGCATATTACAAGTTGCTAAAGTTATAGGTATGTTCGCTTTGTCTGGTTGGATCGGGAATGTGGTACCCAATCTCGCTAGTTCATCTACTTTGCAGTTGCCTTCTATATCTCTATGACCCGACACCCAGAGCAGGTTTATTACAAAGTACTGTGATAGTTCTGTCAAAACGTCGATACATTCTTTTACTGCCTTCGAGTTAATATTATATTAAGCGATTTTAAAGCTTTCAGGGCCGATTGGCTATCTGAATATATGTTTATATCTCTTGTGGTGGCCGCCGTAGCCGAATGGGTTGGTGTGTGACTTCCATTCGGAATTCACAGAGAGAACGTAGGTTCGAATCTCGGTGAAACACCAAAATTAAGAAAAAAATGTTTCTAATAGCGGCCGCCCCTCGGCAGGCAATGGCAAACCTCCGAGTGTATTTTTGCCATGAAAAAGCTCCTCATAAAAAATATATGCCGTTCGGAGTCGGCTTGAAACTGTGGGTCCCTCCATTTGTGGAACAACATCAAGACGCACACCCCAAATAGGAGGAGGAGCTCGGCCAAATACCCAAAAAGGGTGTACGCGCCAATTATATGTATTGTATATATATATATCTCTTGTGGTGAGGACACTTTTATTTAGGGCTAGCAGGCCTTCCCTTATAGCTAGAATTTCAGCTTGAAATACACTGCAGTGATCCGGTAACCGAAATGAGATGTTGGCATTCATTCCTTCAGAATGAAGGCCTCCGGCTACTTGATCATTTAGCTTGGAACCATCAGTATGGGTGCTGATTCCGCTTCTATTGTCCCAATCTTCTCTCGTTGGGAAAGTTGTGGTAAAGGATGTGTTTAAATGCAACTCTACTGAGCTACAAAAGTCTGTCGTTTGATGTAGGAAGGGGTATTCGTCTAGTATTCTTGCGTGACTCCTTCTGTTGATGGCTCAGGTAAGATTCTCTTAACCTCAATGGTTGAATAACTCGAAAAGTATTTGTCGGATTCACTTCAAATCTTTACTCAATATTTTAAAGATATTATGCTTTGATAAAAGGCAAAACAATCCAATTTTCCAACCCAAAATTCTGACTACCCTTAACCCTTAAAACCCTAAATACGTGGAAGTTTTCACCGCTTCAAATTCATATGCTCCACTTTAGATTGAGCCAGGTACCACATTATTTTTTCTGGACATTATCATATATTTTGTTTTTTTTTCTCGTTAATTCTCAATCCAATTTTACCGGTTGCCTTCGCTATATCACAGAAAGTATTTGATAATTCATTGGAGTTTTTGCTGATTATCGCAATACCCTCCGCGTACACGTATAATTTTGTTGTTCTGGGGGGCAACACTTCCAGCCCACGACTTTTTCAATAATAAATTACATCTTAATATTCATGCTTAAATGAATATATAAAAATTGTTTTAAATAATAAAACAAAACGAAAAATGATGGCGCTACAACTGTACAAACGTGGCTTCTTTAATTTGCGCCGTGGAATGTACAGCCTCTTGTAATCTATTGAAATCAACCAGACCGAAATTTTCACTTAGCCTTTTAAAAAAAAAAATGATAATTTGAATTGAAAAAGAAAAAAATGACTCTTTTTTTATAAACAAATTGATGAAAACAATATTTTTAGTGATAATTAATAAAAAAATTGAGGTACATGCAAAGGCCATTATGTTAAAAAATATCGCTGTAAAATTTTAAGTTGATGTCTTGATTACTTTTTGAGTTACATTCGACAGCGCGTATTTCGTATTTCGAGAAAAACGCGATTAAAGTTTTCGTTTTTACTCATCTTTCGTTCGACGCTCATCACTTCACTGACTTTATAAGGACTTTTTAGACTTTCTATTAAGCTTAAAAAATTGAAAAGGTATTATTTAGATTGTAAACCAAACACAAAAAATGGAAAATTTGAAAGTGCTGAACGAGCTGCCCCCTTAAGTATGTGTCCAGTTCTTTTTGTATCAGTTACTTCGTCTATTGCGGAGCCCAGTAAAAACTCATATGATTTGTATATTGTGATGAATATAATGCTGATCGGTTAAGTCGTTCAAAAGTTCCGCGATCATATGCACCAAAAAGTTTATATATAAATAATTCTTTTTTTATTTAATATACCAACTCGTTTTACAAAAGCTAAAAAAAACTTAATTTATTTTCTACACCTTTAGGTAAGTTAATACCTGGTAGTCCAGCCGATCGTTGTGGTGAGTTGAAAGTTGGTGATCGCATCATCGCTGTAAACCGCATTGATATTGCCGGCATGCCACATGGTGATGTAGTCAATCTCATAAAAGAATCGGGCCTTCACGTGCGTCTAACCATCGGTTGTCCGAAAGACGCATTAACAACACCAACAACCACTGCGGGAACCCCAACTTCGGCATTGCTCGTTAACTCGGCACAGGTGTCGCCAGGTCAGCTATCACAAACACAACTACTATACACGCCATTGGCAACACAACAACATAAATCACGCATATCGCCAAATCTGTTGCCCAGCAATGACGGCAGTGGCACCTACTTTATTGAACAGCCCAGAACAAGTACGGCAACAAATTTCACCCAGCAGCAGCACCCACAATTGCAGCAGCAACAACAACAATTGCCACAACATTTATGACTTTGAGACTTGCGTATAAGTCTCTACAAAAGCTTCCTCTAAGCACACAACAACACTGTATATACGAATAACACGTCAAAGGCAAACTGAATACTTTTATATTAAAGTTTTTATACAAAATTAAATGAAATTTAGTAATTTACAGTATATATGAGTTTATATATAGTATAAACGAATGCATCGTAAACGTTTTGCGTATTTTTACTTAAATTCATTTAAACATTTCCTGTTTTATAGATATTTACGTACCTAATTGTGAGAATAATGCCAATAAGTTAAAAAGGAGGATGCCATCCAACAACAGTGGCAACAGAAACAAAATTTTCGTAGAATTTAAAATGTTTCACTATTCTCTCAGTTAGTAAAGCAAATGAAACTAAAAAAATATATACTTCTAAGAGCAAAAATAATGTATTCTTTTTCCTAATTAAGAATTTTTAAGTTATTCGCATTATTACATAGATTCGTCGTATTGAATCCCAAAGACTGAAATTAGCCGTGTGTGCTGTTGCATGGCGTCTAAACAAAAAAAAGTAAATATATATATAAAATTAAATTTTACAAGTTAAGCATTCTTGTTTTATTGAATGTACAAAATTGTTACCATTTTTTAACATAGGGAACTTTTTTATACACAGATGTGTTTTGCATTTGTGCAACTTTATTATGCATATCTTATAAAATACTTATAGTGTACGAATATACTACACTTTTATTAATAGGTCTTTAAAAAGAACAAAAAAAAAACGAATATAAATTTTATTTTTAGTTTTAGACTCGAATTGGGCAATGCCCACTAAATGCAGCCTTTCATCCCACATTTTAGTATATGTACATACTTATTATATATCTACAGTCAGCATTAATCTAATGAATTTACATCTATGCTCAAATAATAAAGCACATGTACCATATTTCATAGCATGCAATAGCCTTAGGTCACCAGTGTACTTATAATGCAGTTGATTTTAGTATAATTATGTTAATATTAATATTATACTCTATATTGTGCCGGAATAAATACTAGGAATATCCTAGGATTATTCGTAGTATGGCTGCATAATAGTGAATAAATATTGTACTGAAAATTATTGCAAATAAATATTTATAAATATACACAGTTTTACAATTAGAAATTCGATTTTTCATTTAGATTCATCTTACATATTTGGTAATTAAGTCGAAATGCATACATCAATGTACTTCAAAAATTTTATTAAAATATAGGGTATGGTAATAAGTTTCCTCCTTTCGTCCAAAGTGACGAATTATGTAAGGTATTTGCCATTGGAAGCTACAACTTTACTCCATCGTTCGGGCAGCACACGGATTCCTCTGACCAAAAATGCAAGCTCTTTTGACTTGATCCATTCATTGGGCCAGTTTGCAATGCTCTCGTAAGAAGTGAATTGCTCTCCAATAAGAGCTGACAGATGGCAATCTGAAGGTGCAATGTTTGGGGAGTACGGCGGGTGGAGCAAGATTTCTAAATTCAGTCCATCTAAATATTTCTGGACCGATTTAGCAAGGTGTGGTCTGGCGTTGTCATGCAGCAAAATCAGTTTGTCATGTCTACCGTCCCATTCCGGCCGCTTTTCTTTGAGAGCTCGATTCAAACGCATTAGCTACAGACGGTGGTTTCTGATGGTTTAAGGAGTTCATAATAGATGGCACCCTTCTGATCCCACCAGATGCACAACATAACCTATGAAGCATGAATTAATTTTTTTCGCTTTCGATGGACCTGATTCACCTGACAGGCTCCAACATTTTCGACGCTTAGGGTTACCATAATAGATTCATTTTTCATCACCAGTGCCGATATGATGCAGAAAACCTTTTCTTTTCTGCCTTTGAAGAAGCATCTCACACGTGACCAAACGTCTCTCGATATCCCTCTCCTTCAATTGATGTGGCATCCAGTTACCTGCTTTCTTGACCATTCCCATCGCGTGCAAACGTTTACCGACGGTTGATCTGTCAACATCCAACTCTTTAGACAAATCATCAAGGGTTCGACAAGCGTCTTCATCCAAGAAATGTTGTAGTTGAGTATCTTCAAATTTTTTTGGTACCCTTTCGCGATCTTTATCACTCACGACGAAATTGCCACTTTGGAAGCGTCGAAGCTGTATTTGATTACCGTAAATAATGATCAATACACGACACGTTTCATAGACATTTTTGACGTCAGATAAAAAAGGGTCTTTACACTTCCCACGAATGTCAACTACTGCGATCGAGGCCACACATATACACCTTCAAGTCACCAGTATATTACTAGAGCGAACACAAAATTCAAGTTCATTCTCAAAAATAGTAAATAGGTTAAATGGTTGAATGGCGACGCTGTGGCACTCCCCATGTAGCACTAAAGTGCCGTTTTGATACCATTATGCGACTTCCAACGGGCACATATCCATACACAGTCAGCCAGGGCTGTTGATATAATGGAGAAGATTGAAGGGATTTACGTTGGCGCACTGCCCCAGGCTGTTGAAGAGGGAAGCGACCAGTGACCATAATCGTCTAGCTGCCAAACCCGGACATTTACAGAGAAAGTGCCCAACAGTCTCCTTCTTTGAAAGGTCCCCACAGCCTCGGTAATTCGCGTTAAATGGTAAATCTAGTTTTTCCGCGTGTATGCCGATCATCCTCCTTAAAGGAGTAGATTTATGGCCACCATTGTCCCCATACAGCCAAATATTTTAGAAAAAAATAGGTCAAAAATTCGACCGATCGAATGGGCCATGTAACTCAAAGCCGCGGCGGACATGTGCCGGAAATCATATTCACAAAATAAAGCCATGAAATGATCTGCAATTCTAACAATATTTCTGGTTTGTATTATCATTTAAGTTCTTATGCTCTTACAAGAACACCCGATACATAACTTGCACTGGAATGCTTCAGAAAGAAACATTTTTGGTCTTCATCTTAGTCTTAATATCATCGAAAATATAAAATTAACAAATCACATTTCATACTCTAATCCACTAATCCAAATTAAAAAAAAACACATCCGTTTTCTTTTTTTTTCCCATGTTTTCCATGGAGCACTAGCACTGTGTGTCGTTGAAATGTGCGTTAGAAATATAGTCCATTCCGCTTGTTATTCACAAAATAAACATTTATTTTTACAGGCTCCGTGTAATCGTTTAAATCAGGTATGTTTGTAGGTATACTTACAATTTTCCTGGTATTCGGAATGATTTTTTCTTTGGGCTACTCAATTTATAATATTTGTATTTGCATTTGCGAGACCGCCGGCTTCAATTAATTGTAGAAGGAAAACAACATTTAACGGAGAGTTACTGCTAATTCTTTTGCCTGTCCGATTACTAAAGTTTAATTTTTTTTATATGAGACTGGCTGCCGATATATTTTTGTACGCTGAATATGATTATGGAGTCTAAATTAAAGCATGAATAACCACATATGCAAGTACGACAGAAAAAAAGAAAAATACAGTTTTCCACAATTTCACACGTCTACTTAATATAGCTTCAACGGACTTGTAATCAGCGGCCCCAAAAACCGCTGAGTAGCTATTTTTATGAGCGTAGCTCAATCCAATTTAATAATTTGCAATTCGATCGTAATCACTGGGCCTTAAAGTGCTAACACCATTTATATATAAAGTAGATACATATGTATGTAGTACCTACACCTGCGTTCAAAATAATAGTACCACTAAATAGTTAGAGAATAGAGGTTGTTTCGGCTGGGTGGGACCAAATAAAAACGCGACTCGTTTGACCTTGCTCGCTTATGCGTGGCATACCGGTAGTACTGCAGATATGCATATAAGGAAATGGCCGGAAAGAGTTTTTTCGTTGCCTCTTCTTGGGCAAAGGCAAACCATGAATACCGTGATCATTGAGTGGAATACCTTCCATCATTTTGAAAAACACACTTATTGCTTCTTCATTTGAAACCAAACATCAACACAATCAAGATTTCGCCCGCGTAACTTTGGCTCAATTACCTTGCGGATATTTGAACAGGTCATAATTATAATCGATTAAAAAATACTCAATATATGTCCGGTATGCGCAAGTACCCCGCGCGATACTATGTATATATATATAATTGGCACGTACACCCTTTTTGGGTGTTTGGCCGAGCTCCTCCTCGTATTTGTGGTGTGCGTCTTGGTGTTGTTCCACAAATGGAGGGACCTACAGTTTCAAGCCGACCCCGAACGACAGATATTTTTATGAGGAGCTTTTTCATGGCAGAAATACACTCGGAGGTTTGCCATTGCCTGCCGAGTGGCGAAGTGTTTATATTGAAGTTTCTACTAAACCTGAGGACGCTTCACAGTATTTTATCCTTTATACTCGACAAGGAATCACGACTTTCCAAGAACCACAAAACACCTTGTTGTTGTTGTTGTTAACAGCATAGGTAGCCCTGTCAGTGTAGGCATATCATCGTTCGTCTTCGTCTAGCTCATCTAAGGGTAGGCCCAGGAAACATGCTGTTTTGACAGGTTGGGTCCAAAGGGAGAGGGGGGTTAGATGAGTCGGTTTGAGGGGGCATGTGAAGAGGTGGTTAGTGTCGTGCGGGGTACCTTCACATGCCGGACATGCGTTTGGTATGTCGGGGTCGATTCTGGATATGTAGGAGTTCAACATGCTACAGTATCCAGAGCGTAGTTGTGCCAGTGTTACACGGGTCTCACGGGGAAGCTGGAGCTCTTCATCTGCGATAGGTGGTGGTTGGACTCCAATTACGGCATTCACAGGACGAGACTTCAAGAAGGTGGTAACGGTCTCCCGGTGAATGTCGTTTATAGACTGTCTAAATACTGTCCGGTCCAGTAAGTTACGGTCGGTCTTGTCCTAAAAAACAACCTTCATATGCTCTTGTTTCGTATGCGATTTATATACTTCCAGCTTGGCCGTATTGAGCAAGTTTTAGCGATCTTGTTACAACAGCCGCTTTGCAAGCCAAGATACATTCTTGTATACTTTAAATAAGCACCTTAGATTCCGGTGGCTAATGCAAAAAATATGCTGCATAACAAATATAAATATCAATAAAATAAAAAAATGCAAAATAAGAGCTTATATGGAGATGTTTACAGTTTACATTTATATTGAGATGTAAGCAAATATAAAATGGAAAATTAAATACGTAAAGAGAGTACTACTAAATTAAAATATTATATAGGCTTAATTTTGAAGTGCAGTCCAATTAGTGAAAATACTAAGCACTTTAAATCTTGCACCAAATAATAGAAGCAACGTAGACCTTCAGGATCTTTTGACCGATTGACATCAACCAGAGAGCCGGTCTTCGATGTTGTGAAGGATATATGTTCATCGCCAATGACAATTTCCAGTTCCTAGATATTAAACAGATTTTAAATGTATACCCTTGTATGGAGGCTTTAGTTTTTCTCACTAACCTGTCTGCCCACTCGATCCGGTGGTGGCCAAGGCGAATCATCTTCGGCCATAATTTCTGAATCTAAAATTATTCTTTTTAATTCTTCCATTACAGACTGATGCACAAAGGCCTCCTTTCGGATCATTGTGTCGTTCTTATAATTTGAGTTGTTGGCATAGCGCAGTTTACCGTCTGGCCGGAATTCGAACTCCAGGAATTCATGTCCGAACTTGCCCTTGTGACCTACGTAGTAACGTAGATAGAAATCCTCCGTAGACATAATATCTAATAAAATATTGGTTAAATCAAAATAAAATATTTGTATAAAAAAATAAACTATTTATTTCTAATATTTCACTCACTAACCTTATTTTTGCCGGACTTTTATGCCGTGCGAATTGTCAAACTTTCTAAACCTATGTTACACTGTGATGCCATACTATTCGATATTTGTAAAAGTCTAATAGTTGTGTTCGGGTATTTTTCCGGGCACAATTATCTACCAAAGAAATTTGAGAGTTTGACGAGGAGAAACATGTATCTGTCAATTTTCATTGCAATTTAGTTTTAAATTTTTTTATTGATTTTATTTTATAATTTTGAAAAAAAGTTATTGTGAATAGACACTGACTTTATTACATTCAATCCAATTTAGAAGATTATTTGTTAATTTGAAATATATGAGTTTTCTAATACATTCCGCATATGGTAGTGGTTGAACAAAATTGACTAACTGCTTCCTAGTACCAAAGTCTTATGTAAAATATGTAAAATTAGAACAAAGGTTACAATTTTCTTTATTTATGAATTTCAGCCGGGAAGTTCTGCATGATCGAATCTTTTCTCTGGGCGATTTTTTGAATATATTGTGACAAATCAGGAACACTTGCGAAACTATTGGCAATACCGAGTTACATCATTCACTTAAATAAAAACATGAGTGCCAGATGACAAGAAAGAAGTTAAGAATGTTAGAAAAGCATAGAGATGGTGAGCGGAGAAATGGTGAATAGAGAAACCTAATGGTGCTCACACTCACCAAAGTATCATAGTTCCTCTCCGTTGCCCGTAGGATACACAAAATTGAGCAAAACTTATTCCGTAGAAAACAACTGCCTTCTTGTAGTTACATATTACACAATACATCGGTTTGTGTGGGTTTGTGTTTGGTTGCATCTACACAATGTTGCCATTGATATTTTTGCATACACACATTTACACATATCCGCGCTATCAGTTACAATTTTTCAATGTTTAATTAAGCAAAGCCAAAAATCAACAACTGCAAATAGTTTATTTATCTATAGTTAACATTATTCAACATTGTTTTTATGATATTTTAATAAAAAATAAATTTTTTCTAAGTTTATTTTGTAAATGATTTCGAAATGTACTGTATGGCAACACTATGTGGTGAGAGAACAATCAGCTGACACGATTCTACGAAATCAATCCAAAATCCCATGTCAATCAGCTACGATACTACATGGGGCTCTCATTTGTTCCATAGTGTTAGCTGATATGGGCGTACGTTGGTGAGTGTGAGCACCATAATGATAGTTTCTGTATACCGTAACATTAGTTTGGAATTTTATTAAGCAATCTATGATCGTGTGATCGAACTTGCAGAAATCATAAAAAAACGTTTTACATGTAGAAAAGCGTATCAATATTAAATGGTAAATTATTGTGTATAAATAGGGCTCAATTATGTCTTTGCTTTGCCTATTAACCGCGAATTGGCACATTCTTTGAATATGAAAATATTTTTAATATTTATATATTTGGTTTACATATTTAAAATATTTTAATATTTTTTTAGTATATCACAGACATAAATCGTCTGCTGATGTACAATGCTGAGTAAGTTTTTAAAAACAAACAACGATTTCAATTTCGGTTGGAATGGGTTTCTCAACTTATTTGTTTCTTAAATGTCTCTCTTTCGTATTATTTTGAAATTGCTTTATCTGGCAGCGCTGATAGGATTGTAGCAAAGCGTTGCCAACGATGCTGCGAATTTTAGTCAAAATAAAACGCCAAGATTGCTGTCAGATTATTATAATTTATAAAGAATGTAATTTAATTAAAAGTTCGAAACGGCACTATTGAATTGATGAGCGATTTCTTGACGTAGCTCGTGCCAATAATCTTAGAAAGTTCGGTGTAGCTATAGATTCAACAAATACCCGATTAAGAAAAATTGCGTGCATTTAAAACAACAATGTTGCTGGTAATAACAGTAGCTGTGGCAGTAGGAACAATGGCGGCAACAACGATGTTGATAGCAGCGACGTCGGCAAGGCCATTTGCTACAAAGTAGATGCAGAAAGAAGTAGCAACGAAAGACAAAAAATGTAGGTTGCAGCAGTAGACGACGTAGTAGTGAAAAATTACAGGATTCCTTGCATTTAATGTTTTATAAGTTAATAAAAAGAGCACTAAACGAAGGTTTTTGCTAAATTTGGAGCAGGTAAGTAAATATTTGAATAATATAAGATGAAAAACTTCTGTAAGTTCTTCAACCGATTAGTGTGAAATCATGTAAATTAAATTTGTTTTGTTGTAAAGCCGCAACATACAAGGGTGGAATGGAAGGAGGCAGATAGTGCTACGCACAGTTGGAATGGGGAGGTGGCCCTTCAAATTTTGAGGCACAAACGTGTCATGGGCTGAACATAAAGCTTCCTAAGTGTGTAAATAGAAATCTCTGTACTGTCGCTTTAATAACATGGTTTAGGGTTGAGGGGAGAGGAGTTTTAAATACAAAATGGTTGCATCTAAAAGGGGGGAAAAGTTTCGCGCCGAAAACGTGTAAGGAGTAAAAAGAAGCGTCTTCGGGGAGACTACCATGATATTATATCGGTCAAAGTAATTTTACAAAGTCCATTGGGGCTGCTAAGAGTTGAACTCAAATGCATGTAGGACCGAAAAGGAGCAAGTTGAAATATTTACTCGCAAATAAGTTGTACAGTAGTCTGCTAATTGCCGCGCACGTGTCGTGCAAATCCAGAGAACAACAGGAGAGCCAATTGTTATTCTAGTGGATGTCTGGTTGCGTGAACAATATTTTAGATTGTGGTTTCGTTTAGTGAAAGTGCATGGAACAACGTGTTATTGAGCATGTGCTGCATTCAATGGAAAAAATAAATGCACACTTGCACAAGCTATACCCAAACATATTTATGCGTGTAAGCGTGCATGTGAACCTCTACATTAATGCTCCGAAACTGGGAAACTCGGTCGCGCAACATTGTTGCTCACCATCATGGCGTCTGTAAATGTGAGAAATGAGGCTACTTCACAGCAAGGGTTGCAGGAAGCCGGCTCATCCGTGCAACCGGAAATAGCAGCCAAAACAACACTATAAAAACTGTGCTTAAGTAAGTTGTTCTTGTATTTCGCAAATGTACTAAAGCTGGTAGTTGGGTGTACGCTAGGTCGACATGCCATTGGCTGCGTTTTGTAAAATCGATGACATTGAGTGCAACATTGTAGAGCACCAGCTGCTCCTGAGCAGTAGCTGGCGCAGTAACTACTGCTCTGGTATTGCTGCTACGGTGATAACAAAAACAAAGTAATGCAGACCTATGTTCGTCATATGACAAGTTTTTATTGCAATTTTTAACTTTATGCAGTTATACTTGTATCCTGCCGTAAAGGGCAATGAACGCTTTGTTTTAATATATACCTGGGCAATACCGGCACAACAAAAAGCCAAAAAGAAATGTCAGTTATATTTTCAATGTGTTATAAATGAACTAACTGCTTTTTTTTAAGCCGTTACTGCACGCTACTTCCACCTACCTCACTTCTGCTGAAAGAGCTAACTCTGGGGGAGGGATATACTCATATTCGATGTAGCCACCCTGAGTCGTCGCAAATTCTATGCATTGAGGCGTCAAGCAGTCGAAATTTAGGACAGTAAATGTAAAGTTACTTTGTTCAGCACTAACAGTCTAAGCCATTTTTTGGAAGGTTCTGAAAGCAAAATTGAATAAATATGCAGGATTAGGAGAAGTCGCTGCCGATATTCTATTTTTTACAGAAACGAATCTTTTAAATAAAAATGTAAGCGTGGTATTTGACTTGAGTGCATAAGTATGTATACGTGCCTGTGCAAATATGTCGTATGTGTAGTTGTGATTGTTTAACTTTGGCTATATATTCTACTTCATAAAAAAAAGATATTGTTTAGCCAAAGTTCCTCGAAAAAATAAAAAATATATAGATGAGCACAATCAGCGTAAGGGTATTAAAACTTTATCCAATTTGCCATTACACCGGCATATATCTATCACCGTAGGTATCTACAAATATTTGTATACATATGTGCACCATAATGCAATGTTATTACATCATGTATTCGTACATGCAGGTATTTGACCATTCATTATTTCGCAGGGCATTCAATATGTCAACAAAATTTAGTAACTACTCAATACTTCGTTTATCGGCATGTTTCTTACAGAAGTTTTATTCGATCAACGATTCTACCAAAAAATCACAGACAAATTTGTTTATTTGTTAAACCTATAGCTTGCTCATAGACATGTTTAAAATTGAAAATTTACGTATGTATATATTTTTCGTCTTTCAGGATCCTCAGGTTTCTAAAATCGGGTTTTCAGAAGTTTTTCAATATCCTCATATACAACATATAAAATTTTAGACAAAATATTGCTTTTGTACGTCTAAAGAAGCCGTCGAGCCTAGTCATCTAATAAAAAATATGTAATTCGGGAGCAATATTTTTTGTGAACTTGCTCAATTAGTTCATCAATACAATAGCATTCGCTGTAAAATATTTAAATTAAAATAGGCCATGAAGACTTGCGAACTTCAATTAATTTAAAGGTAAGTAAATAAGTCGCATTTGAATGTTTAAGACATTTAAAAAATTTATATTTATAGTAATTATCTCCCACTCAGGTCACTCAAACATAATTTATAAACGTTTTTCAATACGTGCAAAGCCCAATCAAAAAGCGTAAAGGTCAAGAAACGTCGCGCATTAACAAGCATATTTACTAAACAAATGTGAGACTAGCTTTGAAGCGGGTGTGGTGTCGAGAAGAAACACATCACATTGTTGTGATTAATATTGTCAATGCATGCATGTACCTGCTTGCATATGTATACACATTGGAATATTGAGAATTCAGCAGATGTAATAATACCGTTACACATTACACCAATGCCAAAGGAAAACGACAACACTATATCACGTCAACTACAACAACTAATTTGTATACAACTTATATGTTGAAGTAAATTGCAGCCACTTCTGCAGAAATAGAGAGAGGAGCCAGTAAAGTTCGTATAGACACCGTTGGGCAAGAAAACAGCTGATCAGCCACTTGCGTTATTAAAAAGAAGAAGAAATATCACCGGCAAATAAATACACTCATAAAACTGTTATATACCTGTTAGCACATCTATTAGCAGGCAATACGTATAATAGAGAAGAGACAACCACGAATGTTATAATGTCAACATACGGTGCATCATATAATAATGGCAACAGTGCTAATACCGAAAAGTTACGCATGCACAGCACAAACAACAGCTTCTGTACCGTTCAACAGACAAAAGCGAACATGAAATCTAACAGCTCGAGAAACATGAGCGGCACGAATTTGCTGCAATTCCTGGCCATAGTGTTAGCCTGCGTGGTTTGTTACTGGAATAGCGCGCAATGTGAACTAGTATTTGATGATATTAGCGCCGTACGCGACAACAAGGATTTGCGTCCGTACACACCAATTCGTAACATTTTTCTCAACGATTTCTGGGGCACACCAATGCGCAAAGAACAATCGCACAAATCGTATCGGCCTCTCACAGTGCTCACTTTTCGCTTCAACTATTGGCTGCATGAGCTACAGCCATACGGCTATCACATTGTAAACATCCTGTTACACATTGTGGTGTGTCTGTTATGGCGCCGTGTGTGTAGAGTATGCCTGTTGCATTGCGCCTGCGCTGGGGGAGAGTCTGCTATCGCTCTGCGTTGTAATGTGTTGTGTATAAACACTTGTAGCTTCTTGGCGGCACTGCTGTTTGCAGTGCATCCCATACACACAGAAGCTGTTACCGGTGTAGTGGGACGTGCCGAGCTACTCTCTTCCATATTTTTTCTGGGTGCATTTCTCTCGTATGCAAGCGCCATTGAAGTGTCGGTTACCGCCAATCGTCGTCATTTACAACAGCAACCTCTGCATAAAAATATACGCACTCGATGGTCGGTGTTATGTTGCAATTTTTGTAGTTGCTTAGTGGCTTCCATGCTGTGCAAGGAGCAAGGCATCACCATAGCGGGTATTTGTGCTGCATACGAATTGTTCGTTATACAGCAGGTGCATCCACGTGAACTCTGGTTATGTGTGCAACGTTTATTCGAAGATAGAACGCGTATTTGGTCACCGCAACATGCAGCTAAAAGCGCAGTAGATTCATCAGCCAGTGCGTTGCCATCGGCCGACGAGAACAATCGTTCAAGTATTAACGGCATTTGGAATGGAAGTTTGGTGCGCCGCTTGTCGTTTCTCGTTTGTATTACGGTTGGCCTTTTGATTGGACGAGTTTACGTGATGGGCTCGCAACTACCGGTCTTCACGCGATTCGATAACCCAGCTTCGGCAGCGGCGACACCATCGCGGCAGCTCACCTATAGTTATCTTATTTACTTGAATTTATGGCTTATGTTCTTTCCCTGTGACTTGTGCTGCGATTGGACAATGGGTGAGTTTTTTTAAATATAAAAATTCAGTATATTTATTTCCAATTAAAACCATTTTTGACTGGAGTACGAAATAGACAATCGTTGCAAAAAAATAATTGTAATAAGATCTATTAAACATTTTTGTAACGGGTGTTGTCCTTGGCCGGATGAAAATATTTTTTAAGTGACAGCTGCAATTCCAAGGTTGTTATTGTAGGTAAACAAAACGTATTCCTTCATACTTGGAGCTTCTGAAAAGAGAAATATGTGCCAGCGAGTGCTACGTTAGCACAAGGCAGTGCTCAGAGTATTAGGGAGTAGGTTAGGTTAGGTTATGGTGGTAGTCGGTCTGCACGACCAACTCACTTAGACCTTACAGGTCCGTTGTGATACCACTGTGCTACACGGGAACCTCATTTATCTTCCTTCGTGGAACCATTTCGTGGCTCTTATGAAGAGTAGTATTGATGCCAACCCCACGCCAGACAGTTCTGTAAGAGAATTAAAAAAGTATTTACCTAGACAACCTGCTCTGATTTTAGCTAGGGCTGGACAATTGCAAAGGAAGTGCTCAACTGTTTCTTCCTCTTCCTCATCTCTACAACTTCTGCAATATTCATGGGAGAAAACTCCTAGTCTCGAGGAATGCCTGCCAAATAGCCAGTGACCGGTTAGACAAGCCACGACCTTCGAGATATTGTCTCTTGAGAGACTAAGCAATTCCTTTGTTCTTTTCTTGTTTATTTGCGGCCATAGTAGCCTAGCTGTTAGACACGTATCCTCATTTGTACCGTGAGGTCATAGTAGCCTAGCTGTTAGACACGTATCCTCATTTCTCCATGACCTATTGGCCTCTTGGATGAAGTGGTTTTTTATCATTAGTTTACTCGTGGCCATGGGTATTCCGATGGTACTTTTATCACTCAGCAGTTGGAGAGCAGTACCCTTTCTGGCTAGCTCATCTGCTTTACAGTTTCCCTCAATATCTCTATGTCCCGGAACCCAAATAAGGCTGACCTTGAATACGTCACTAATGTCATTTAGGGCTGCCCGGCATTCCTGTGCAACCTTCGATCTTAGTAAAGCCGCATTCATTGATTTGATGGCCGCCTGGCTATCCGAGAATATGTTTATAATCGTTTTTGTTACGGCGTGCGTATTTAGGTATATAGCCACTTCTTTTATAGCTAGTACCTCTGCCTGATAGACGCTGCAGTAGTCTGGTAGTCGAACGGATAGTTCCAGTCCTAATTCCTTCGAGAAAACTCCGTAGCCAACCTTATCGTCTAGCTTGGAGCCATCTGTGTAAAAGTTTAATTCCCCCCTTCTCCATGGCCTTGTTGTATGCCACTCATTTCTTGATGGTATACTCGTCTTGAAGAGCCTTTCAAAGGTGAGTCTAGGGATAGAGTAGTCTATTTCTTGTTTATGACTATTTAGAGAGTGCAAAATGGAAGCGTGGCCAAAGCACCGGTCTTTCCATAGCGCCATACTTTTTAGTCTGAGCGCCGAGGCGGCGGCGACGTGTTTTCCTACCAGATTTAGGGCAGGTAAGTTGATTAGCACTTCCAGCGCTTTGTTTGGAGTAGTCCTTAAAGCGCCAGAGATGCATAAAAAAGCTGTTCTTTGGACCTTACTCATGATTTTAGCGTAAGTCGCCTTTTGAGCAGATGGCCACCATACCAGTATTCCGTACATTAGGATTGGCCTAACTACCGAAGTATAGAGCCAGTGCGTAATACGGGGTGTTAGTCCCCATTTGATACCGACCGCTTTTTTGCAAGTGTATAATGCAACGTTGGCCTTCTTTACTCTTTCCTCAATATTAGATTTCCACGTAAGTTTCCTGTCTAATATGAGTCCTAGGTACTTGACATTCTCTTTCAAAGGAATCTCCACACCCTTAAAAATTAGCGGGGAGATTGCAGGGAGCCTATGTTTCTTTGTAAAGAGAATTATTTGAGTTTTTGAGGGGTTTGTATCGAGTCCCCTGTTCTCAGTCCAGCTTCTAAGCGTGGCCATGTTAGAGCGCAGAATATCCATAAGGGTATTAGGATATTTGCCTTTAACGGCGATTGCTACGTCATCTGCGTAAGCTGTGACGTGGCAACCCCCTCTTTCCAGGGTCAGCAACAGGGAGTTTACTGCCAGGATCCAAAGAAGAGGGGAGAGGACTCCACCTTGCGGTGTGCCTCTGCAGACCTGTCTGCTTAGAGTAGTGCTTCCTAATTTAGCCGTTACCTTTCTTTTGATGAGTATATCTTCTATCAGGGCTACGACGTGTGGTTCAACTCCAAAATCTTCTAATGAATCTACTATGGCGTTTGCATTTATGTTGTTGAAGGCGCCTTCTATGTCTACGAAAGCAACCAATGCAAACTCTTTGTCTGATAAGCTTTTTTCCACCAACCCGACGAGTGAGTGTAAGGCGGTTTCTGTGGACTTCCCTTTAGTATAGGCGTGTTGCGCCGAAGAGAGCCTATTTAAAGGCACGACACTCCGTATGTATTCATCTATTATTCTCTCCAGGATCTTGAGAAGAAAAGACGTTAGACTAATGGGTCTGAAGTCTTTAGGGTTAGTGTGTGAGGACCTACCTGCCTTGGGTATGAAGGAGACTTTCGTCTCCCTCCATCCTAGCGGGATGTAGCCCATGTTAAGACAGCTTCTAATGACAATTTTGATAAACGGTAGTACAATGCCCCGTGATTGCTGTAGTTCAGCGGGGTAGATACCGTCCATTCCTGGCGATTTAATATATAAGGACCAAAAGTATTAATAGCCCAATCGATTTTTGAGTGTGTAACTAAGAGATTTCCTAGGTCGGATTGCCTTTCATTATTGGCGGAATGGTTTTGTTCCACCGGCGTGTTACCTGGAAAGTGTGTGTCTAGAAGAAGACCTAACGATTCCTCACTAGACGTAGTCCATGTATTCCCTTGACCTTGTAGGTAGCCTAGGTTGCATGGCGTCTTTGAGAGAATTTTTCTTAATCTGGCCGCTTCTGAAGTCTCTTCAATTTCTTTGCAATAATTTTGCCATGATTCACGCTGCGCAGTTCTAACTGCTTTTTTGTAGTTTTTCAATTCAGCCTTATAGGCTTGCCAGTCCTCTGACCTTCTCGTGGCCTTGGCCAGATTAAATAGTTTTCTATGGGATTCTCGTAGTGAGGTTAGCTGCTCGGACCACCAGGGTGGTTTAGACTTCCCTCAGGGTCGGACAACCGGACAGCTGGCTGCTAACGATCTATTCATTGCTTTAGTTACCTGATTAACCAGTTTATCCAACTCCCCACGAGTAGTGCGGTTTTTGGGGGCTTTCTTTGGCAGTAAAGCTCTTAATTTTTTATTGTAAACTCCCCAGTCAGTTTTCCGTATATTCCTGAACTGGCTAACTTGGGGAGACCTAGTTTCGATTTCGAATTCAATATACCGATGGTCTGAGAACGAATTTTCGTTTGAAACTCGCCATATTTTAATGTGATTAGAGAACATGTCGGAAGCCAGGGTGATGTCCAAAACTTCCTCTCTGTTCATAGTAACAAAAGTCGGCTCTGAGCCTAAATTCAAAACACTAATTTTATTTTCTAAGATAAAGTCCAGTAGTGACTCACCTCTAGAGTTAGTGTCGCTGCTCCCCCACAGGGTATTGTGGGCATTTGCGTCGCAGGAGACAACCAAATTTTTGTTCTTCCGGGCTGCCTCTTGCACCAGAGTGCGGACTTCGTCCGGCGGAGCTTCTCTGTCATAGGCCATGTAGGCGGAGGCTAGCCAAAAACCGGTTTTCCCGAGCTCGATGCTTGCCGCCACCATGTCGCCGCTACTAAGCTGTGGGAGCAGGAAGATATTTATATTATTTTTAGCGAGGATGCAGCTACGAATCTTACCTCTGTGTTGTACGGCAATCATTTTAAATCCCTTCACTCCGAGGCCGCAGATTTTATTGCCGTATATCCACGGCTCTTGAATGAGGGCTATGTCAAGTCCACCGGCAGCCAAGCGGACGGAGAGATGCGCGGACGCAAGTTTGGAGTGGTGGAGATTAATTTGGATCAGCTTCATGAGAATCTGTCCGTTTCATCTCCACCATCGTGACCTCGACGTCCTCCTCTGAGATCTCCCCACCCTCAATGTCAGCGAGAAGATCATCTTCGTTAAAAAGCGGCCCCACACCGGTCAGCCTCTCCGAGTCGGTTGAGCATTGGCTGTTGGCCAACCCTTCTTCAGTATCGCTCCGCAAGCTGGCTTTGTCACTCTCCTCGTCTGAGTTCAAAGCTGGCTCGTCGCTGCGATAGATTCGAATGGTTGCGTCAACGAACCCGAACCTCACGACATTGTTTTTCTGCGCCAGTGGGCCGAGCGATTCTCCATTGAGGATGAGCATCACCTGTCGCCTACCTTCTACTGGCTCCTCTATTCTCCCTACCTTCCAATTATGTGTTGGCAGGTCTCTGTTGCAAGACTTGAACATCTCTTCAATTTTGTTTGGCTCTGCCGGGAGTAGGGAGTAAAAACAAATATAATATTTAAGACATCACACATTTGCACTGCCACGTTCCCCGCAGAAAAACTGGGAAATATTAACAAGCACTAAACAATTCAGCGTATTTCAAACAAGAGAAGTAGTCCTAAAATAGCGTTGCCGTGGTGCGAAAGGACAGGCAGTAAAGTTAAATCCAAATTTACATATATTCCTCTAAAGGAGCTCCTCCTCCTATTTATGACGTGCGTATTGATGCTCTGTCACAAATGGAGGGACTTACAGTTTTAACCTGACTTCGAACGCAGATATTTTTTTATGCGGAGCTTTTTCATGGCAGAAATACAATCGGAGGTTTACCATTGCCTACCGAGGAGTGACGGCTATTAGAAAAAACTTTTTCTTCATTTTGGTGTTTCGCGCAGATTCGAATTAGGTCTTCCGAATGGTAGTCACGCACCAAACCAATCGGCTACGGCGGCTGCCATACTATACATGGTACAAACGTTTATCCAATATGCCCATGTTGATACATAGAGTGTATATTCTAACACACTTGGGCTGATGTTTGTTCAAAATTAGCTTTATTCATCAACGAAATTTCCATCAAGAACAATAGAATCATTCCAGCGTCGCTCTAACATTTTTGTAGAACGATTTATCTTTTGCCTCAAAATAGCCCTCAGTTTCAACGATAACCTCTTCATTCGAGGGAAATTTCTTACTGGCGAGCATTTTTTTTAGGTCTGCGAATAGCCTGTAGTCGCTGGGAGCCAAATCTGGCGAATACGGTGGATGTGGGAGCACTCGAAATTCAATTCATGTAGTTTTGACATTGTTTTGATTGACTTGTGACACGGTGCGTTGTCTTGATGAAACAAAACAGTGGGCAAACGCGGCATCTTCTTGGAACAGAGCTTTCTCATAGTCAAATGCTCATGCAATATGAAACCAACTCCTCGTCTTTTTGATATCTTCAAGATGTCAGTTAATTCCCGCAAATTTATTTTTCGATCATTCAAAACGATTTTGTGGAGTTTTTTTATGTCTTCTGGTGTTACCGTCTCATTTGGACGTCCACTGTGTTGTGCATCATCGGTGTTTCTACGACCACGCTTGAAGCCAGCAAACCATCGTCTTATTGTTGTTTCTGATGGAGCGGAATCACCATAACACTTCTGAAGCCATTGCTTCGCTTGAACGGTATTTTTTCCCATCAAGAAGCAGTGTAAAATTAAATTACGAAATTCTTTTTGATCTATTGTTTTGAAAATGACAAAAGTAGCGTCGCTCTTATCACAATAACTCACGAACTAATGAATAGAATATCATGAAATTTTAACAAGTATAAGTAAGCTTAGTACTAACTGAAAAAGAGGTGAACGCAATAAAGTTAGTGCTATCTATGTGTTAGGCCCGGGAATTTTCAGCCCATGTGTTACAGCAACGTCTGAATAACAGCGAGTTAATGCTTGAATTTAGTTAAATATCCTCACTTATAACTCATAAGGAAGTAAATACAACAAACGCTTCAAAACGTCAAGATAGAAAATTCCATTGACTGTTTGGCCCGTTGGGACGAACTCCTTGTGAACAATTCCCTTGGAATCGTAAAAACAAATAAGCATCGACTTGATTTTTGACTTCTCCAAATGCGATTTTTTGGGTGGTGGCTCGTCTGGGGCCTTCCATTCGGCACTTTGACGCTTAGTTTCAGGTTCATGTTGGAAATACCACGTTTCATCACCAGTTACAGTTCTTTTCTCGCCTCTTTAATGAGGTCTTTCGAATGTTGAATTCTGAGCAATTTTTGGTCCTCGGTTAACTTGTGCGGAATGAAACGTGCAGAGATCTTTCGTAAGGATCTTTCAGTTAAAATACGATAAATCGATGTTTTGGAGATATTGAACTCCGATTCCATGAACTTCAACGATGATTTCGGTTAATTTTTGATAAATTTACAAATAATTTCGATGGAGTTTTTGGCGATTACTGATTTTGGGCGACACCTATGTATTTTCATTGTCATTTATGTCCTCACAACCATCTCTAATACGTTTAAACAACTCATGAACTCTGGCACGAGATAGACAATCATCGCCATAAACTTTTTTATTAATTTAAATGTTTCGGTAAACGCTTTACCGATTTTAAAACGAAATTTGATATTAACTCTTTGTTCGAAACTCATTTTTGTACCGATGATACAAACATACTGGCACTTTAGACGCAATAACTTCGCTTCCACTAAACCGAATGTCACCAAGCTTTCGCTGGAAGTCAGCTAGTGATGTAATGCGGAGCTTTGCCACCACGAATCACAAGTCCCAGGCGACCAGACGGACGCAGCGTAATTTTGTACCGGCAGGCCAATTGCTTTAAATGTCGCCAGCAACATTTCCTTGTCTTTGCCCCAAGTGCTGCCGGCTAGCTATTTGCAATTGTGGGGGACCTTAGTGGCAATTGCGGTTGTATGCGCTGAGAGGAGAGTAAACTGTCTAAGGCGACACCCAAAATTGTACGGTTGTTAACGATCGGTATTCGTGTGTAATCGACTTTCACGTTTAGCTGCAGTTTGACTTTTGTCCAGGTGGTAAAAAGGGTCGCCGTCTATTTAGTGGGGGAAAGCTGGAGATTCCTCGTAGTGAAAAAGCAAAAAGGGTTGGTGAGGCAAACGTTCACTTTGGATCAAAAGTGGTCGATGTTATTGTCGGACGTCTTTATCGAACAATTTTCAGCATAGGAGACCAGTGAAGCTCTGATGGTTGGGAGAGTTTCTAGATATAGAAGTTTAAAAGCAAGGGGGATAGGACACAACCCTACGGCACACCTTGCTTTATCCTCCTCTGTTTTGAACTGTGATCTCGAAAAATTACAGGCGGTTGCCGGCCACACAGATAGTTCGCGGACCACCTCTTCAGTTTCGTCGGTAGGGTCTGGCTCAGGACTGGCTTACTGCCGGCGCTACTGGGACAGCCCTCTTCGAACCCACTCTTTATATTATCATTAAAAGTTAATCCTCTATTTCATATTGTTGCTATACAATAATTCCTATTTTACAGGTACTATTACTTTGATCGAAGGCTTTAGCGATGTACGCAATTTGGCCACTCTTGCCGCCTTCGCTTCGCTGGCCGCCATAATGTGGCACGCATGCACAACTCGTAATTTAACTCGATCCCGCGTGCTGCTGATGAGTCTCGCTTGGCTGGCATTGCCATTTGTGCCCGCCTCCAATCTCTTCTTTCCGGTTGGGTTTGTAGTGGCCGAACGAATACTCTATATGCCCTCTATGGGCTATTGCCTATTTGTGGCATATGGCTACGTGCAATTGGAGGAATATCTTCGAAGCAAAATGGTTCTACGCCGTTTGATGCAATTATCACTTGCTTTATTGTTGCTCACACATGCGCTGAAGACGCATCAACGTAATGAGGATTGGCGCACAGAGTACAGACTGTTCATGTCTGGCGTACATGTGAATGGCCGTAATGCAAAACTCTTCAACAACGTCGGCCATGCACTTGAAAATGAGCAACGTTACGCGGAGGCCTTGTTATATTTCCAGCAGGCTGTAAAAATACAACCGGACGATATTGGAGCGCACATCAATGTTGGACGTACCTACAATAATATGCAACAGTACGATCAAGCGGAGTTGGCGTATCAAAGGGCCAAGGCTTTGTTTCCCCAGGTGAAACCCGGTGAAAGCTATCAAGCGCGCATAGCACCCAACCATCTGAATGTGTTTATTAATCTAGCGCAACTGATAGCGCGCAATCGTACGCGACTTGAAGAGGCTGACCTTTTATATCGGCAAGCGATCAGTATGCGTGCTGACTATGTCCAAGCGTATATAAACCGCGGCGACATATTGATGAAACTAAATCGCACCACACAAGCGCAAGAAGTCTACGAAAAGGCACTATTGTATGATAGTGAGAATGCTGATATCTATTATAATTTGGGTGTGGTATTTTTGGAGCAGGGAAAAAGTGCGCAGGCGCACGTCTACTTCAATAAAGCCATCGAATTGTACCCGGAACATGAACAGGCATTACTAAATTCCGCCATTCTACTACAGGAGCACGGCGGTGCTGAAGCGCGTGAATTGTCGCGTGTGCGTCTCTTTAAGGTTCTAAACAAGGATGCGAACAACGAGAAGGTCTACTTCAATTTGGGCATGCTGGCCATGGACGAATCGAATTTCGAAGAAGCGGAACAATTCTTTAAGCGCGCAATACATCTGCGTGCCGACTTTCGCAGTGCGCTCTTCAATTTGGCGTTACTGTTAGCCGATGCAAATCGGGCGTTGGACGCAGTACCGTACCTGAATCAGCTAATACGTCATCATCCTGAACATATTAAAGGTTTAATCTTACTCGGTGATATTTATATAAATCACATGAAGGATCTAGATGCGGCTGAGCAATGCTATCGGAGTATACTTACTTATGAGCCGCACAACATACAGGGTCTGCACAATTTGTGCGTAGTATTTGTGGAGCGCAAAAGGTTGGCGCGTGCCAATGCGTGTCTTCGTTATGCACATCATTTGGCACCGCATGAGGATTATATTCTGCGTCATTGGCAAATTGTACAGCAACGCTTACAGAAGATATCAAAGTTACCTGAAACGTCGCTGGAGCGACAAATTGCCTATGTTGACTATGAGCCTGACGAGTTTAAAGTCATAGCAACGAAAGTGGACAGAAAGGAACATACAAGCTTAGAGCAAGAAAAACAGCAACAGAAACAACAACATCGGTAGGAGCAAACAGGAAATAATTAATATATAAATATGAAGACATACTGAGTAAGTTTGAACAACATTTGTTGACAATGTGAAAAAATCTAGCAATTAAGGGATAGAATCTAGCAATTAAGAGAAGATGGTACTTAAATGTAAATATAAGCTCAAGCTGAGTGTATGCGTCGTTGAAGAATTGAAGACCAAGTAAACTGTTTACAAAACAAATGAAATATTAACTACGGTAAACTTTGTTCATCACCATCATTTTGTAGACTCTAAAATCACGTACATCCGTCACTAATATTCTATTTTTAAATTGTATGTGAATCCTTACTGTGCTGATAGAGCGCACCAGTTGATTACATACTATACTTCTCTAAGTTTTCTATAACTGCGATGTCGGTTCTAGTTGTAACAGCATAAAGGGTTTTCCATAAATTTCGGGGAAAAAACTGCAGGAGTCTAAGTTCTTGGCCGTATATAAATCTCAGCTGTATGAACAATCGGTTATCCCATGAAAACCAAACTCGTATATCCGGTCAAGGACTCTAGTTTTACAGCTGCATTCTCCAAAATGGTATAAAGGTGTTATAACAACAAAAAGAATAGGAACAGTTTTATGATGCGGTAGCAGCTGTGATTAGCTTGAAATTACCTTAGGCTGCAAGTTATCGATACGAAGATCCAAATCCAGGGGATGGATTCCGTTTCACCAATAGCATGTTTTCCAACGTTTCTTCGCTTAACAGATTTTTGCTCTCAGTTAATATGATTTTAAAATTTTTTTGTCACCTTAAATCAAATAAATCTTTTATCCGTACTATTTATTTATTAATTATTTAAAAACATTTCATTGTGGTTTCAAGGCTTTTACGATGTTATTTATTTATTTAGTTTATGAACACATATTTCTTACAGACTATTTGTATATCGACCATTTTTTTTTACTTCGGTTGCAAAATCATTTAAGTGCAGACTTGGAAGGAAGTAGACCGCAGAAACTACAAAATTCGGCTTTAGATTAACCATTTCTGCAACAATTATATCAAGATTAGAAGAGAACGTAATGCTCATGAATTGAATTTGTTTTTTTCACGGCTATGGATACATCCCCATAGCCATCTGGCCTATTTTTTATCATATTAAAGTTAATAAATTTCCTACATTTATTTTCATCATTGAGTTGTACCACGCCAGGGCTGCGCCTTTTAGCTTGGTGTGAATAACGACTCCTAGCACAGCGTAGTTTATTTGTACTACCTCGGGCAAATGCAGCAACTAATTATGCCAGGCTTTGGACCCGTAGCCGCCATCGTACACAGGTATTATGTCCTTTTGGTCAAGGAACGATTTATGACTTCATTGGAGTCGATTATATTGACATTCTCAACCAGTACCGAGAATTCTGTATCTTCGACATCTAAGCCATCGAAACGGTTGTTGCTTTTCGGAAAGAAAGTATTGAGCACTTCTTTACGAGATAACTTTTTGACTGTTTTCAGTTTGTTTATCTTATTCTCCTTCTTCCACACTGGACATTTCCTTCTATCAGAGTATTTGTGGTCCTTAGCTTTGCATAGAATGTATTGTCTTATATTACAGGGAGATTTATAGCTTTTTTGCGTGTGCCCCAATCTGCCACTGTTGTAGCACTGTCTAACAGACAGAAAATAATGTTGTACTTGAAAATTTGAGTATTCAAGCTTGACATCCTTAGGTAAGCTGTTGCACAAAAATCCCAGTTTAGCCGAGAAGGTTGGGAGAAATTTGTTTGAATCCTCCAAATCACGTCTAAGGAAACGTTGTACGAAATTTACCTTGCTAGAAGACTTTAATTCTTTCAGGATTTCTTCATTGGAAAGGTTAAGCGCAACTCCTCGAATTACGCCATATGTTCCAAAGGCCGTTCTGGGAATGAAAGGCTTTAGTTTCATTTTTAAAATGTCATTATTGGTGACGAAATTGTTTGCCGATCTGGGATTGAAGAAGAATACTTTATATAAGGTGACACCAACTGCTTCAATTATATCGATATCCTGTATTTTTAAACGACATATGAGCCGCTTAGTGCACACATCGATTAACTCCATAAAACAAAAAGTTGAGAAACACGATGATGTTATGTAGGTATATTGTTTTTAAAAATTCCTCTGATAATATGAATTCAAATATATAATGTGGAATGGATAATTGCAGATATAGCTTTCATCTAACGGTGTATAAAATCAATAAGAAACAATAGCCAACAGACAATCGTCACTAATGTTACAGTTTTTATGTGACTGATGGAGTTAATCGAATTGGCAACTGAAAAAATTAATAAAGTTAGTTATTATATGCATTTTTATCACAGCTTTTCCATAAAAATGAATTTTGGAAGTTCGGTTATAAAATAATTTTCGTAATTAATTTATAGCTGCTTTATATTAGCGGCATTATTCTTTGGGATGATTCAGCAAAATTATAAATAATGACTTGTTCGTCAGCTGTATGCGAGAATTCGTCATTTCGATTTGTTGACAAGTTCTTATATTGTAGTAAACGTGTTTAACAGGAGGAATGAATTTTAGCATGTCCATCATGTCTCTCCATTTTCCTTTGTCACAGTTCTACCTTTAGGATATAATAAATTCTGATCTATATTTTTCAAACTTTGCGGCCTACCCACTAAAGACTTTCTTATATTAATGGCTTGAAATTCTGTATCTTCATTATACAGTAAAACCCGCTTAAGTACCCCGAGAAAAATGTTCAGATTTTTAAGGTCACACTCTGAGGTGTCTACCAAAAGAAAAGCTTTGCCATTAAAATTGGCTGGATAATAAACGGAGCTATCAGACTTTTGGATACTTAGAGATCCAGACTTATTTGTATTTTGCACTTTTTTGGCAGTTGCTTTTTTCAACTGTATAAGTTTCAACATTACAAATATTTTGTACTTTTAAAGAATCTTTCGAAGATTTCACAGACTCAATCTCCATTAACTTCTCACTCTCATTTCCATCAGACAGAACTCCACTCTTCTCAACCGAAGCATGTGGCTTGGATGGATTTATGATATGTTTCACACCTTTTTTCTTGAAAATCTCGGTTTGACCTTTATTTTTGGTCTTTAGCATATTTATATCCAGTTTTTCACTAACAGGTTTATGGATTAATTGGAATAATCATTGCTAGCGCAAAATTCCTCAAAATCCTCTGCTGAGCACGATGTCGAAGGCGTTAGGATGCCATCGCATCACCTTTTTTGCGGTATCATTAAGCCTCACAAAGTAGTTTTAGCTATCTTCACTAGCTTTCACAACACCTTTTCTAGCGTGGATGTAATTTGATAGTCTTGCCTTTCAAACACTGGAAGCACACGAGGCTTGGTATTTTGGTTCAAGACCTTATCAGATTTGACAGAAGACTGTTTGGGAATTGCACTCTTCTTGACAACTGAGCTGTATTTCTTTTTGGTCAAGGAACGATTTATGACTTCATTATAGTCGATTATATTGACATTCTCAACCAGTACCGAGAGTTCTGTATCTTCGACATCTAAGCCATCGAAGCGGTTGTTGCTTTTCGGAAAGAAGTTATTGAGCACTTCTTTACGAGATAACTTTTTGACTGTTTTCAGTTTGTTTATCTTATTCTCCTTCTTCCACACTGGACATTTCTCTCTATCAGAGTATTTGTGGTCCTTAGCTTTGCATAGAATGTATTGACTTATATTACAGAGAGCTTTACTATATAGCTTTTTTGCGTGTGTCCCAATCTGTCACTGTTGTAGCACTGTCTAACAGACAGAAAATAATGTTGTACTTGAAAATTTGTGTATTCAAGCTTGACATCCTTAGGTAAGCTGTTGCCCAAAAATCCCAGTTTAGCTGAGAAGATTGGGAGAAATTTGTTTGAATCCTCCGGATCTCGTCTAAGAAAACGCTATACGAAATTTACCTTGCGAAATTTACCTTGCTTTAACTCTTTCATGATTTCTTCATTGGAAAGGTAAAGCGCAACTCCTCGAATTACGCCATATGTTTCAACGGCCGTTCTGGGAATGAAAGGCTTTAGTTTCATTTTTAAAATGTCATTATTGGTGACGAAATTGTTTTCCGATCTGGGATTGAAGAAGAATACTTTATATAAGGTGACACCAACTGCTTCAATTATATCGATATGTTTCAAAGGCCGTTCTGGGAATGAAAGGCTTTAGTTTCATTTTTAAAATGTCATTATTGGTGACGAAATTGTTTGCCGATCTGGGATTGAAAAAGAATACTTTATATAAGGTGACAACAACTGCTTCAATTATATCGATATGTTTCAAAGGCCGTTCTGGGAATGAAAGGCTTTAGTTTCATTTTTAAAATGTCATTATTGGTGACGAAATTGTTTGCCGATCTGGGATTGAAGAAGAATACTTTATATAAGGTGACACCAACTGCTTCAATTATATCGATATGTTTCAAAGGCCGTTCTGGGAATGAAAGGCTTTAGTTTCATTTTTAAAATGTCATTATTGGTGACGAAATTGTTTGCCGATCTGGGATTGAAGAAGAATACTTTATATAAGGTGACACCAATTGCTTCAATTATATCGATATCCTGTATTTTTAAACGACATATGAGCCGTTCAGTGCGCACATCGATTAACTCCATAAAAAAATAAAAAGTTGAGAAACGCGATGATGTAATGTATATTGTTTTTAAAAATTCCTCTAATAATATGAATTGAAATATATAATGTGGAATGCATAATTGCAGATATAGCTTTCATCTAACGGTATATAAAATCAATAAGAAACAATAGCCAACAGACAATCGTCACTAATGTTACAGTTTTTATGTGACTGATGGAGTTAATCGAATTGGCAACTGAAAAAATTAATAAAGTTAGTTATTATATGCATTTTTATCACAGCTTTTCCATAAAAATGAATTTTGGATGTTCGGTTACAAAATAATTTTCGTAATTAATTTATAGCTGCTTTATATTAGCGGCATTGTTCTTTGGGATGATTCAGCAAAATTATAAATAATGTCTTGTTCGTCAGCTGTATGCGAGGATTTGTCATTTCGATTTGTTGACAAGTTCTCATATTGTAGTAAACGTGTTTAACAGGAGGAATGAATTTTAGCATGTCCATTATGTCTCTCCATTTTTCCTTTGTCACAGTTCTACCTTTAGGATATAATAAATTCTTATCTATATTTTTCAAACTTTGCGGCCTACCCACTAAAGACTTTCTTATATTAATGGCTTGAAATTCTGTATCTTCATTATACAGTAAAACCCGCTTAAGTACCCCGAGAAAAATGTTCAGATTTTTGAGGTCACACTCTGAGGTGTCTACCAAAAGGTTGCCATTAAAATTGGCTGGATAATATACGGAGCTATCAGACTTTTGGATACTTAGAGATCCAGACTTATTTGTATTTTGCACTTTTTTGGCAGTTGCTTTTTTCAACTGTATAAGTTTCAACATTACAAATATTTTGTACTTTTAAAGAATCTTTCGAAGATTTCACAGACTCAATCTCCATTAACTTCTCACTTTCATTTCACAGTTTTTCACTAACAGGTTTATGGATTAATTGGAATAATCATTGCTAGCGCAAAATTCCTCAAAATCCTCTGCTGAGCACGATGTCGAAGGCGTTGAGGATGCTATCGCATCACCTTTTTTGCGGCTTACCGCAGGCACTTTTGCGGTAAGAAAACTCTCTACACGTTCACTTTTCAGGGGAAAATTCTAGGCAGTAAAAAACTACGTGGTTTTCACAAACATAACTATTACAGAGATATACACCGGATACTGCCAAAAAATTTCACAATCTATTAGATCTTTTAGTTTCACGACGCCTTTTATTTTTGCCAAATAAACCAGAGCACTGAGAAAAACACACCAATCACAGCTATGGCTCGATTGCGACAGTGTCGACAAAGATTTAAATACCTTAAAACAGAGAAAGAGATGAAAAACTAGTTGGATAGAACTCGAGATTAAATTAAATTCACTTAAGGTTTGAAAATTGCATTACGCGAATATATTCCGTTTGACAGTTAATCCCATAGAAAGGAAATTGGGTATTGAAATTAGTTATATCCCAAAGGAAGAGCAGTAAATACTGCAATTGCTGATGTTATAAACAAAGGAAAGCGAGAGGACTCATCCTCTTCCAAATACTTTAGGTTAATCAAAAGCAAACGACACTGATATATATGAATTGGCTCAATAAAGGTTAAGGAATACGGAGCGTATTTGAGAAAAAAAATTTTGGAACGATAGCCGTATATAATAACTTAAGAGTATAAGAGTCAGAGAACTTGGAACATTTCGAAATCAATGTTTACTTTTGCGAAATCAATTAATTTAAAATTGATAACTAGGTGATGTTTATGTTAATAAGATCGTCCATTTCCATAGGACTTTATTCCCTTATAAAGTTATAAATCCTCATTGGACATCCAGCCGCGTTTAAAGCTTTTCACGAAGATACAATTTCAAAGGATTATTTTTTGTATAGACAGTACATTAGATAATAGAAATTAATTATAAATGTTGTTCACAGGATTAGGAGTTCCTAGATAAACTGTGTTATTAGTATTAGGACACGCGGTGTTGCGTGTAATGAGAAGACTTTGTAATTCGCGAGGTGACGACCGTCGGCGTTTATTTCCAAAATTCAACTAATTTCTAAAGCTTTAAGCTTCTCGCCCTAAGCTCTAAAGACGCTGATCTTGCACTTTACTGCAAGGAATCATTTTTCGTCGCGAGGCATAGCTCGCAACATGGTTGTGCGTCGACGTTTCCGCTGCCGCTGTGTGGTTTCTGTGGGAACTGTTATTTTACGTTTCTGCTGACGCTATGCGATTTCTATGGGAACTGTTGGTTTTGCATCTTATCATGCGCTCACTGGGGGATGGGCTTGGTTTCTTTTGCTTAACTGGTCACTAGAGATGGCAAAAAAATAAAAAGAATCGATTAATTAATCATATGATTAATTGCAGAAGTAAAATAATTGATTTGCGATTAATTGCAATTAATAAGAATTAATCGATTAATTGTCGATTTATAAAATATAATGATAAAAGAGACCCCTGTTTCAAAAAGCTGCGATAAGGCATTAAAATAATTAAAAACAATTTACTTGAAAAAATTCTTTTGTTAATTCATTCAGTCATTTAAACATATAATTTTATAAAGGGAATTTATATGCGTTTACATACACAGTTATATGAATATTTTTTTTTCAAAAAGTTTAAAAAAATATTTGACAAAAATTGAAAATACTGTTGTGATTATTTTTTTACACATTTTACAAATTATTAATTCATCCCTTTATTTTTTATTTAGCCAAGTTTGTAGAAATAATAATTTTGACAGCCGTTTAGTTGTCAGTCGGTTTCTTTTTAATGTTGCGGTGGATCCGGCCTTGGAGAACAACCGTTCCGCAGGCACTGATGTGCCAATCAAATGGCAATAATTTTTAGAGACTTCATAGAGCTTCGGATAAACTGTTTTCATGTCATCCCAAGCATCTACTACGTTCGATTTAAGTGGCAAAACTTGGGAGTTTAAATAAAAAGAGAGCTCGTCTTGAGGTTGCACATCGTCACATGCTCTCTTTTTTTTTTGTGCGCGAGAGTTTTGTGTGGAGCCCAGAAGTCAAAATCGTGTTCTGATTCCATCGATGACTCACTTGCTGTTTCCATATTGTCATCATTTTTGGTCACCAAAGCCACCGGATCCTTAAAATTAACCCTTTTAAACCTTGGATCCAAGATAGTGGATGCAGCTAAGAGAAAAGACTGTTCTATGGTGGCAAATCTTTTGTCAAACTGCTTTAAAATTTCTTGCTTCAGTTTTTGTGCTGCTGGTTGACATGGGTGAATTTTCGAAAATTGCTCATGACCACAATGAAATAGTGGTATTATTTGGCTGAGAGTTCCATGTCGTTCGGCACTTATCTGCACTGTCATGGCCTCTAAAGGTCTTAAAATTGTACATATTTCCATTAGTTCATCCTTCTCTCTTGACGTTATCATGGGCGGAGAATCCGGGTAATTTAACAAAATTTGGCTGACGTAGGCGCTAAGTTTGATGAACCGCTCGATCATATAATAGGTGGAATTCCAGCGCGTATTTACATCTATTAAAAGTTTTAAAAATTTACCCTCTGGTACGCCAGCAGCTGCTTGCACCTTTCGCATGTCGTCATTGGCTTTAACGCTGCGTTTGAACCATTTCACAATTGTTTCGCATTTTAAAACAATGCCTTGTACAGCAGAATCATCTAATGAATTCGAACAAACCAAATTCAGCGTGTGGGCGAAACATGGAATATGACGATTTTTTCCGAATTTTTCATAGATTGCATTGACAATATTTCTTGCATTGTCTGTGACAACAGCCTTAACTTTATCTTCCTCAATAGAAAATGTTTTCATTGCATCGGACAAAATCTCAGATATATGGGAAGCTGTATGGGACTCACTCAATACATACACACCAATTGTTCCATTAAATGGCTTTGTTTCAAGCAACCCATGAACGGTTATTCCCAACATGCTTTTCATGTCTATATTAGTCCATATATCAGTGGTCAGGGTTACACAATGCAAATTGGAAAGCAATGACACACATTTTTTTTCCTCTTCATACAGTTTATCAATTTCAGCCTTTTCGTGTTCCTTGATGGGACTTTGTAAAGTGGGAAATTTTGCTTCATAAAGTCTAAGAAGCCAGCACCTTTAATAAAAGTTAAATTTTTTAGAATAAAATAATAGAACAATTAACCTTTGACTGGTGACGTGGTTGTTTTATAACGTTGTTTGTGACGTGGGGCCTCAGATGCCCCTATATAAAATGTCCTTATTCGTTAGAAAAAAATTACGGAAAGTGACTTTAATGTTATTATATGGTAAGGATACATATTTATCTATAAGAAAAACAAAATAAATGTTACTAATTATTTATTTCTGTATTGGGAACTTTTAACCATGTAATGTAATTTAAGAAATATAATAAAATAGACTTCTTATTTATAGTTGCGCAAAACAAAACAAAATTTTAATTTCATACATAAATTATCATTTTCCATAACTCAAATAGACTTCTTAAAACACAAAAATCACCTAAACATTACAAATAATAAAAAAATATAAAAAATGACACCGACTGAACTTTAGTTATTTTACTATTCACAATCAGGACAAACTTGTTTGGCGCACTGTAGACACACATGTTTTTTGCATGAATAACACTGATGATTTGACTTTCGATTCAGTTTTGGTGGACAGGAAGCACATACTTTTCTCGTCTTCTGTGTGATTTCTGTTGCCTGCTGGTTAGGTGGCATATCGGAACCCAAGATTCGCTCCAAGCTGGTTCTTATTTCTCGAGGAATTCGCAGGTTGTAAACTCGACGCTGTGCATGTAATAAAACCAAGCGCCTTGCTAGAGTTTTAGTAAAACGTCCTCGGTCTTTGTTTCTAGGTTCATGAATTTGATACAAAATGTGGCTATTGACTAGACTTATGTCCAACATTCTGTAAAAAATTACCATGGGCCATCTGCGTGTTCGGCGGCTGCTTGTGTAAATAGAACACTTTTTATCAATATCATCAACCCCTCCTTTTGTTGAATTATAATAGGCTATAATTTCAGGTTTGCCTGTAGTTTCATCAGTTTCAATAGAGTGATGCATGGAGGAAACTAAGAGAACTGCTTTACGTTTTTTTGGTACATGAGACAACATTGTAATTTGGTTAGTAAATCCATAAAGAGTGGTTCCTACATCTCTCGTTTTGGACGGCTGGAATTCTTTGGGAATTTCCCGTTTATTTTTTTTTAGTGTTCCTACGCAAGTAAGTCCGCGTTTCTTTAATTGATCTACCAATTCGATCGACGTGAACCAATTATCAAATGTGATATTGCGGTTGGTGTTGTGTATAGGCTCAGACAAACGAATAACTGCCTGTGATGGAACTAATAATTTATTTTCGTCGATAGACAAAGTTTGACCATCAGATCCCTTTCCTGAGTAGATGTAACCATTGTAAAAGTAGCTAGTTTTGGAATCGCACAAACACATCATCTTTAAGCCGTACTTAGATGGTTTCTTTGGCATGTATAAAACAAAATATGAACGCCCTCTAAATGCAATTAGCATTTCGTCAATTGTAGCACACTCTCCTATAGTATAAAGCATTTGGCAATTGTTTACAAATATATTAAATATTTTACTTATTGCAGCAAGTTTGTCATTTTGCTTGCGTTCTTCTCTGTCTAGACTATTATCAAAACGTAAACACATCAAAATATTTTGGAATCGTTTCTGAGACATAACACATCGAAATATATCTCTTCCTGTTCCATCTGTAGCAAAAATGTATTCACAGTTTTCGTGGTTGGATTTGAAAACGGCTGTGTACATTAGGAGGCCCAGGAAAGCGTGTAATTCAATCATGTCCAGATCATGTAGTTCTGGGCGGTCTTGTCTTTGGTATCTCATTCTGGTTTGGCCAATCTTCACATTTGTCCACTTCAAAACTTCTTCTAAAATCTCAGAGCTCATTATTTTACCCCACAAATCGTAAGGGTCTTTTTTCTCGCTCTCACTTAATCGAGGCTTCTGTGTAGGTGGTATAATGTTATGCTGAGATGTCCTTACAACCCTGTTGGGTGGTTTTTTTGCCCATTTGTAGCGATTTTTTCCATAATAATAGCTAGATCTTCGAGATAAAGGTTCATCGCTGTCACTGCTTGATTCCTCATTCACTCGGACTGGTAAATGCACAACTTCTTCTTCCTCTTCAGATGCAATCGCTTCAGTTGCCGAATCGTGGTCACTCTGCTCAGCAATATAATTGTCGGGTATATTTTCTGCTTCTGACCCACTCGAGTCTTCGTACATCAACCATTCCTCTATTTGTTCATCAACCACTTGTCTGCTACGACTTAGGACCCCACCAGAACCTTCGACACATCTCCGCTTCTTTCTACTAAATCCATCGTCATCCATAGTTGATATGTATTGATAATAACTGTAATATAATGAAAAAAACAAAAACTATGAAATCCAATATTTGTTACGTAAGCAGTGACATCGGGCCTGAGAGGCCGCAAGAAAAGTTTGCATTAATCGTACTTACCTATTTGGCTGCGGGTGGCACAAATTTCTCCATCTACAGCGCGGGCGCAACTAAACTCTAAGCTACTGAGACGCACAAATCCGGAGTGCGCGGGGAAAGGGGTGAAAAAGCGTTATGCTTCCTTCACGCGGCCTCTCAGGCCCTACGTCACCAGTTAAAGGTTAATGAACACAAAACATACCTTCGACAAAGGTAAACGGCAAATTATCTTTGACGATCATGTGCATGATTCCATGTGTAATTTTGTTGCTTTTTGTTCCGGAGGAATAGCTTCGAATGTTGGTGAATGCTTGTAAAATTAATGATTGACTGGCGCTACTACTCGGCCTATCATCTGTGTTACCTTCGCATACATTTGTCATATCGACCACAGTATCCACACTATTTTTATCAATGGTTTCACTGTCATCGTCATTTGTTTTGGAATCAAGCTATAAAAAAATGCATTACTCACTCATTCTTTGAAGGAAAACAACTATTTGATCTTACATTATACTTATCAACTTCAGCTGCATGTTTCAATTTCAAATGCTGGAACATGTTTGAAGTGTTGTTTGAAAATTTTAACTTTTTTTTGCAAAAATTACAAACAACCAGGTTGTTATTTTCTTTAATGAAATATTTCCACGCTTTACTTTTGATGGGAGCCATTTTGAGTAATATAAGAATCTTAGTGATGAAAGAAATAACAAAGAAACAATGCTGCCACGCACAACGATTATTTTGCCAATTAATCGATTAAAATTGCAATTAATTGAAAGTAAGTCTACGATACAATTAAATCATTAATTGCTCAACATTAATCGATTATTTCAATCTTTGCGATTAATCTTGCCATCACTACTGGTCACTCGTGTTAACTTACATAGATTTAATTTTTTTTGGTATAAAGTTAAAGAAATAACCACCACATATAGCTATGTGGTAACTATGCCTTCCCAAATTTGCCATATCTTCTGGTTTTACAGAAATAATATGAAATATAAAAGTCTCATAAACCTCGTTGCACTTTGGCTTGCAAAATTCATCAATCGCTTTAGTCACCTCGTCTTATTTCGCTCTTTTTGCTTCGCTGATATTTAAGAAATTGAAAACCTCAACAATCGTGTTCAAAAAAATAGCCACCTTCACTGGCTGGGGCTTTTTGTTTTGTTGTTTTGTTCGACAGCCACTGCAAAAATTTCAAAATTCCGCCGAAATAGTCTCCAATTTTCGGCGATATTTCCACTCAGATTGAGTTCGTCTACTTTTTTCACGTAGTCCATGTTTTTGTCTATATAAATATAACGGATCTATTTCGGTGGTCTTCCTCGAGGTTTTTCTTTCACTATTGATGCGCTTAGTTTTGCTCTTCGCATTTAATTTTTCACCGACTGCGCGATGTATTATTCAGAAGACCTTTATTACAAAAGTGGGCGCTTGCATTGGAATAAGTATGAAGAGGAGAGTATGAGAAATACTGGTAAATTATACAGTGTTTCCAGTAGGTAACGATCCACGCTGTTCTAATTCTTATTTAAGATACTGAATCATAAGTTGGCTTAGCTTTGTCCTTTTCACAAACCTGTTCTATGCGACTTCATTTAGGTTAGGTTGGGACTTCATTTATCAATCCAACATCCGACACCAATTACAAGTCTTCTCCAATAAAACGTCTCACAATAATTCCTCTATATTCGATCACTGAATTGTTAAATAGTCTTGCACTGGTTGGCTCCTCGCCAACAACTGCGTGTAACAACTGAGTCGTGCGTGTCACTGAATCCCGCAGCTGAGTTTTACACCAACTGTGTGTAACCGACGGAATCGGTGTATAAAATAATATTCACTGCCTTGATTTTTCAAAAGACTTTATTCAAACAATACTACGTATTTCGACTGAACTTCTCACAAGTGCTCGTGTCCAAACTCGTGCAATGAATGCTCTAATTTTTTACAATCAGCAGCGCTTTGGTTTTTCCCATACCTGTTTGTCCATCTTGCCGTTGCATTTTTGTGTGTAGCAACAATTCATTTCCCTCGATACTAGGGGTGTCCTTATTTTGGGAAAGTTACTAGATCATCGTTCACCGGGTCTAATTTTTTTCCTTTTGGTGTAAAAAAAAATAACTGCAAAGTTTGAAGCCGATCGGGCTTCATTTGATGGACCCGGAAATCGCTTATATCTGAAAGATCCACTAATAGGTGTAAAAAAGACGATTTTTTCACTTTTTTACTTTATTCTGTATTTTTTTGCTCATGGTTGTTGCTTTTTTTTACATTTTCTAGTAAGTGTGTCAAATAAACTCACTAAAGTTCAGAGTGTCAAGTCAGATTTCTTATAGGAACGGAATTTTTCGCGATATGATTGCACAAACTGCAACACTAATTGGAGTTCTTCTTCGTCGTTCGTCAAAATTCTGTTAAAATCTTTTATAAATTTTATGCCTCTTTCAGCTGTATCATTAACAACAAACAAATTTTAACAAAAAGTCCAACCTTCTTCGTAATCAAATGCCGTTTCCCAAGTCGATGGGTCAAACTCTAAAAACGTTGTTGACAAACCAAAGCGGTTGAAAAATTTCTTCGTATTTTCTGAAACGAAATCTTTCAAAGTGTAATTTTCAAATGTTGATAAATTAGTATATGTTCGACCGTTTTTTAATTTCACAACTGGCTCTTTGGATTGTAATTTTTCAACCATTTGGCGTTTCTCTTCGTGAGACACATCTGAATCGAAGAAGGCTAGGGCTACCAATTCTTCCGACAAATACCATAAATGATGAGTCAATTTTTTTGTAACTGCCTTTGAGATTGCAGAATCAGTTTGATCGTATTGAACAGCAGCCTTAACGAAGTTCAAATCTTGGAGAGGAGCAGCTATAGCATTCGTACATCTGAACCATGGCTTGATATAAAGTTTGATGAGAAAAATGCAAATATCGCGCAAACCATTCGCTTCTCTTTTTGTAAGCTGAAATTGTTGTCGAAATAAGAAAATCTTCAAGCAATAAATAGCTTTTGCCATCCATCGAGCGTTACTCGTTGGTCCTGGTGTACGGAAGTTGAACGGTCCTGCTCCAAGAAATGTAAGAACCAATTCGAGAAACTCTTTATAATCGTCTCGAATTTGATTCTTTGTCAACTGATCAAAACAAAATTTTTTGATGTTCTCTTGTTCAACTTGATCAATTTGCAAAAGAACCATTTTTTCGTTGAGACCACTGCAAAACGAATCCAAATCGTAACTTGTCCAAGACTTGGCAAATCTTTCAAAAATTAGAACTTCTGGTGCCGAGCTAGGTGATAATTTGACCTCAAAAACGCTCGACAGAAGAATCTCGTAAACATGATGTCGACACGATAAATCTAACAACTGACGCTTTCCTTTCTTTTCCAAGAGTACACTAGCTCCTTTTTCTGTGCCGGTATTACTTGAAGTTGTGTCAAAACATTTGCCTTGCACGTACTCCGCAATGTTCCATTTAACTAATGTCTCGTGAACCGCAGCAGCAATGTGTTCTCCACTTGACGATTAAATTTTCGGTGCTCCGAGGAACTTGGATGTCCCATTGTAGCTCACAAGAACTGCTATGCGCTCAACTTTGAGTCTACCAATCAAATCTTGTAGTAGTTTGCCATCCCAATGAGTCGATACTTGTTTGGTCGCTTTGCTTTGCAGTTAGGCTGTACTTATTGATGCCATTGTTTTTTTTTAGCATAAGGTGACAATTCCGTTGTAGTAAACAATGCTTTTGCACACGGTGCCAATATCATTATCATAATTATGTGCATTTTATATCCCAGCATCATCTTAGTTTACAATGCAACCCAGTAGTGGCGTATTGGAGGGGAAAATGAACTTGTGGATCATTGTCATTGTTAACTTATATAACTGACTGTCTTACTTGTTTGCCAACAACCGTGTGGCAAGGCGCATTCACGTTTTTGTAATAATATTTAAACATTTTTATTTATTATTATATTATTATTATATTTTTGTAATAATAAATAAAACACACAATTTAAATGCGAGAATCCTCCTGAAAGCTATTATACGCAAACTTTTTGTGCAACAGCGATCGTCAACTAGTAAAAAGTAATCGATAAATTTGAGGTTGCCAGATAATTTAAAAATGGAAAGTCCTAAGAAGGCTCTTCACTATCATAGCTATTTGAATAAATTAAAATTTATATTGTTATAAATTTGTATATGAAAGATAGACATGGAAAATGTTTATTTGGTTTTGTACGGAAAATTATTCTGACTAGTGTATATAGAAAGAATAAATTCCCAGTTCTGCTGTTGTATCTCGTCTGTCTAATCACTCCTATTTTTAGGTTTACGAAAAATTTGAAACCGTGCATTTCTTTTTAAGTCAATTCTTTTGTAGCTTGTACTGCTACAGCTCCGAAGGCATTCCAACAGTCTATATACATATATACATATTGTGACGAATCATGAACATTCCCGAATCGACAGGAAACTGACGTTAGGCTTTTGTCACCATTATTTTAACGTGAAAAATATCAAAATTTGTGTTGCCACGAAAGGAAAATATTGCTGTCAAACTCTCAAAATGACAGTTCGTGGTTATATAAGGTAAACTACCCAGCTACGGTGGTTAACAAAAAAATTCTTCCGGATGAGACCGGTCTTTATTTGTTGCTTGATATTTTACAACTGAACTTACAAATTAGTTTAATTCTAATACTAAGACTAAAAGCTAAGCCCGTGTGCTTGCAATGCGCGGTGGGGCGTTTTTTATATGTAGAAAAGAACATTTTATTTACATACATATTTAATCATTTGTTCGTCAATACTTTGGCATTCCTCCTGGTCTATTCTGTTACATTTTTCCTTCATTTTATTTAACACGTTGACTGCCGCGCCGGCACCCATTGCCCGGCGCATGGCTTTTCAATGGCGCCGCGCCGGGCAATGGGTGCCGGCGCATTGTTTTTGGTGTGGTGGTGATGCACACTTGCGGCGCTGTGTGATAACCAGCAAATTTCGCTCGGCAGTCAATCCCTCGCATGTTTTGGCTTTGTTGTAGCTCGATCTCATGCTCCGCACTTTTGCACGCACCAGCTTCCACTCCATTGTAATATTCTTCTCCTCGCAAAAACCCTTATAATAAACTTGAGCGGACGGCTTCTGCAAAATAAACGCATGCACGTACATAATTTTATTTTACTTCTATGCAAACAAAAGCAAACCTCAAGTCGCCGATTTTCCAATAAAAATTCGATAAGAGACTTCTCTTCTGCCGCCGTCCATCTCCGAGTTGGGTTGCTGCGAATGCGTTTGCCTCTGTCCTGGAATAAAAAAAGTTTTTAAAAAGCGTAATGAGTTGGCATTTAAAAAAATATTACTTACTTTATTATTTTGCTCTAATTCCATTCTAATTCCGATTTTGCTTTTGCACAAATTGTGATGGTAAACAAAATCAGCTGATCGTAGAGCATAGACAAATAGCACACTAAACATACCTTTCAAAGTTGTATTGACATAGCAGTATTTGTACATGTTAAACAAAAACAACAACTTTACAACTGTGCTAATACAATAGCATGATTAAAGAAATACGACAAATAGTACATATTGTGAACTCCCTAATTGTTCAAAAATATTGTTATTTGGCACATTTTTACGTGTATTTGTTTTCCGTACCGCCACTTTCTTTTTCCCGCAATTTTGGGGTTCAGTTTTAGGATGCACTTTATCGCAATCAGTGCACCTTTGCCTTCGTTGTGGTTTAGGGCACTTAGTTGAAATATGCCCTTTCTCTTGGCAATTGTAACAAATAACTTGTTTAGCTCTATCATTTTTGGCGTTAACACTCGAATCATTTTCATTTGGTTTTTCATATTTAACCGAACGTGACGGAATATTTTTGCCATAATCAGTAATAGTTTGACGAAATTCACGCATAGTTTTAAAACGGGTTGCTGCCATAGCCGCTTGCAGCTCACGATTTTTTAATCCGTCCCTCGTATATTTCACAATAGCAGATTCACTCAATGCAAATCGCTTGCCTAACGCACTCATGCGCAAACAATAATCTATCAAAGTTTCGTTTGATTTTCGTACTGCCTGACTCATTTTATAATGTATGTCAGCTTCGTCTGGCACACAACTAAACTCTTCACACAAAGATTTTGCAAGTTCATCCCAATTGGAATACACTTTTTCGGCTGAATTAAGCTAAATTTTCGCTGTGCCTTTGAGTCGGCTATACACAGCCAACACCAAACACTTTTCTTCCCACTTATACGCAGTAATAGCACTATTCATTCTATCTACAAACTGCTCGATAGTGATAGAAGCTTCGTTAGTTGGGTCGAAATCGGGAATCATTTCTGCTATTTCTTTTACTGAGTAATTATTTTTGCTTGAAGTTACACTCGGTGTCTCTTGCCCAACTTGTTCAGCATGTGCACTACAACCACTCGCACCAGCCGTCGAATTCGAACCAGACTGCATCAGCTGCATAACCGATGCAAACATTTCGCGCAATTCGTTTATTTGGTCTTGTACGTTGGTTTGAGAAAACTTTATCACGTCTGCGCCAACCAATTGGCTTAATCGCAAAATCAATTCATTTTTCTGACCTTCTGTCTCTAAACCCCTCTCACTAAGCAACTCTTTAATTTCTGCCGACTTCAAACTACTTATTTTAACAAGAGGCATTTTGTTTGTTAACGTCTTCTTGCATACACTAAAATTCTGATCAGCATTCACTTTGTTTCGTTTTGGTTTCTGCTTTTCTGATAGCACTGTTGTCGCTTCGTTTATGTACGTATGTATATTTTGTATGAAGGGATATTCACGTTCATCCCGCTCTACCCTTTACACTACCTATGTACGTTTGTTCGTTTTCGTTGCTCAAGGATATCTTACGTTCATCCTCTTGTCGCAAATGACAAATTAACGTTTTAGATAGCTTCGTTTATAAAATCAATTGTTATCCCTTTTTCTCTCATAGAGAATTACTCCTTGTCAAAATATTTCAAATTTAACGCACGGCGAATTCCTCATTGCCAGCGGAGCACCCACTTTTGCCGGCGAAGTCTCACAAATCATTTTTTTTTTCCCCTTACGCGAACTCACGATTTAACAGGCAAGGCCGTCCCACTTCTGACCTGAAAGACTTATGCTGAATTTTAACTTTGCTGATTTATTGAAAAATATGATTAAAAAAAAAAGAAATTGGTACAATGCGCAACTCGTTGGTCGACCGCACACACGGTCGTATCTTTTACTACTGCTACTTCATTCCTTCGCCGAACATTTCAATTCGGGTGGAATGAATTACAGGTTGTGTGATTTAGAATTCATTTTAAATGAGTATATGTTTGTTTATGGTTATTTTTCGATGAATTTCGGTTGTTTTTTATAATCTATCAACGGAAGAATTTGTGGAAGTCCGTTGAAGAAGTGAAGAATTGGAGTTGTACTGCTACAGACTTTTGAACAGCGACTTTGTTTTAAGACTTGTACTGTTGATTTTTGAATGCCGTTACCTGGAGCAGGTTTGTACGTGCCACAGCCCGTTTCGTTCCAGTTGCAGCGTGGGTGCTGAGTAGGGCGGTGAATAGTGACAAGTGTAATCGAGGTTTAGGTCGATAAAATTGCTTTTCATGTCCTCAACAATGACCAACTACGCACTCCCTTTTTTGACGCTGTTACCGTATCTTGAGCAGAAGGGTAAAACATCTTTATGCGTTCCTCATATTAATATATTAATGCAATTTTGGTTTGAATTATTTTCTTGGCCCTATTGCTGTAAATTTTTTAGGTTTGGAAAATTTACTAATTTCGAAGTTTGTTTATTTCCAGTTTATTTGCTGTATGTGTTTCCCTGGCCAGTGTGCGATTTATTTTTTAGGTTTGGCAAGTTTAATAATTTTAAAATTTGCTTATTTCCACTTTATTTGTTATATTTTTTCCCTGGCCAGTGTGCGATTTATTTTTTAGGTTTGGCAAGTTTAATAATTTTGAAATTTGTTTATTTCCGGTTTATTTGTTACATTCTTTCCTTGGCTAATTTCCGATTTATTTTTTAGGTTAGGCAAATTTAATAGTTTTGCAATTTGCTTATTTCCCGCACTCATCTAATTTGTCCCCGACTTGTGTGCAAGTTTAATTTCATTCTTATTTTTGGAGTCTGTTCTTTGGTGGCGACGCAAACGTTGACGTACCTCTCGCGTCGCTCCAATGTTGTTTTTTTTCCTGAATATGAAAGAAAAGGATTTGGAAAATGATGTATATTAGCAATTTATTAGCACTTCAATACCATGTGAATTTGTGAGTGTGGTATGTGCACATAGTCTCTGACATTCACTTAAATTTAGCAATTTTGAACTCATTCTACTACTCTGTGCGTCGTGTTTGTCGGCGCGAAATCGCTTACCGCAGTGTTGCCGCTGTTTATCTATTTATTATGAAAATTTCTGAAATTTGCTAATACTGGTATAATTTTCAGACTTTTGGATTTTTTGCAACGTGAGCAGCGCGAGCTACCAGAATTGCCTTTGCGAGCTACCGGTAGCTCGTGATCGACGGGTTGGCGACCACTGCTCAAGGCCATGCATGTGTTCCGGCATCGTATTCATAGGTCACGGTTTGCTTTTTTGGTTTTAAATGGACGAAAATTGTACCTCAAAATTTTTTGTTGATTATAATAAAGTATGAAATTTGATGAATTTTCAGCCCAAAAAAAAAGAAATTCTTAGAGCGCTTTTTGTAAAAAGTGAAAAAAACGAAAGATAATGGAATAGTATAAAATATGCAAGTAATTAACATGAAATAAAGTAAAAATGTGTTATTGTAGATATTTTTATTATGAATTTTTACATGAACATAAAATATATTTGATATTTTATTATTTTTTTACGAACTTTTGATCATAACCAATTCAAATATGATGACAATTGTATTCACAAACAGCACGTTGCTTAGAATAATTTGGATGACTTTTTAATACCTTATAATTGTTCCAACTTGCACTAAAGTCATGATGCAAAGATTCTACAGCTTGTTCACTGTAAAACCCTAATCCGCATTTGTTTTTCAAACAAAATTGTGGCACATGATGAAACAAAGCTTGAATTTTTGGAGTTACTGAAGTACCAAGATCCAGGAAGCTTTTCTGGAATTCGTCGATATCATTTTGATACGTGTCCTTTAATACTGAAGAAAAGCAACTGTCAACAACTTTCTTTAAATTTTCAAAAGCTTTTACAAATTTAAGGCACTCCAAATTACATATAGCTCTTAGTTTATCGACACTATCCAAAAGTTTTTTGCATTGATTACCTTCAAAGGCAGGAGAACCGTAAGTTAGCGACCTTTCAACGTGACAATTTTTGGCCCACAGTAAACTTACTTCTTCAAATTTTATCAGCATGTCATTGAATATAGTGTTTACTGCTCCAATCATCAAATGCAACTCGGGAGGCGGAATAATGTCTAAAATTTCTTTTCGTGAATCAAGCGATGAAAAAACTGGAAGATTAACACAATTTTTGTAATTTTTGGCTTTTTTATAGTTTTTACCTTCGTGAATCCAGCATTCATAATTTCTTACACAGTTTCCTATACTTCTAGAGTTACCACAAAGATTTAATTTACCACTCTGAGCGTCGCACCATGTGCATGGATGTGTACTAGTATGAGTCATTAATCCAGTGATGATGTTTGCTAATTTAAGATCAGTTGCAACGGTGCCGAGAAGATCATTTATGTCCAAAGCTGACCAAATGAGTTTAACATTTGTAAAATTCTCTTGAACGTTAGGTGCAGCACATAGAAGTAAAACTTTTTTGACACCAGAAGATTTAAATTTTTTCGTAGAATTTTGAATTTTCATTGTTTTTGATTTTTCTTTAATCTGTAATGAGACACATATTTTTAAGAATCCACCTCCTCCATCGATGCCAAATTTAAAATGTAGTTCATCTGCGTTTTGCTCACGCTCTCCACATACGAAATTTATGAAACCTTTTGTATCTTTACATATTATAACTCGCTCTGGTTCCTGAGTTACATTTTTAGCCTTCTCACGTATAAATGGAAAATCGCGTTCTTCAAAGAATGAATCTAGTTTGTGATTCTTTTCGACAATTTTGTTTCTCAAATGTGGTTCAATAATTCGATTACTGTTTGATCCTTTACGAACTGCTTTTGCTATCTTATAGATCGTATTATTGCTGCAATTTAAATCACTCTGTAATTTATATAGCTCATCATTAGAAATTTTTGAATTTTTTGTCATTTTTGGTTTAACATCCAAAATTAACGGCTTACCGCGAGTTTGTGACAATACAACCAGATTTTTATCTTCCGTCTTCTTTTTAGTGCTGGTATTTTTCTCATTTATAACACTCTTCAACAATGAACTAATTAACTGTTCTTTTTCTGTTACATATATTAACAATTATTTTCAATTTTCTCTTTGACATTAGCGATTAAAATACTAGGAGTACACTTATGTCCTGATCGTAAATAACCTAGGCAGTTTTCACATTTTTTGTTATTATTTGTCGATTTTATTGTTTTTAGAGTATTATTTTTGTGAAAATTTGCGACAATTGTTGGCATTTTCACTAATTCACATAAACGACATTCGCATTTTTTTATGACAGAATTTCGAGTATTTCTTTGCAGCGGCATAAATTCACAGTAATCAGGTAACTTCAATTTATATTTTTCTTCGTCACAGTTATTGTTAGATGAACGATACACTTTCAATTTGCAACTAGCACACACGACAACTGGTAATCTCTCATCATTTGTATTGTAACCACTCAACAAATTTAAAATTTTTGTTTTTAGCACTCCTTTAACTTCAATAAGTACTTGAGCCTTTTTCAAACAAATTAAACATAATCTATAACGATTTTGTTCGTGAGTTCCAGCTTTCTTATACGATAACCGCGCCATTATAAAATAAAGAATGTCAACTTTTTCAACAAACGAAGAATATTGCAAAACTTAAAGGACATGCATTTTTCACCATAGCAAAAAACAAAATAAAATTTTACTGCTTAAAAGAATAAAATATCTTATGCAAGGAAGGTTCACTCAACAACATTAAAGATACCGACCGGGTGTCAACAGCGCATTGCATTGTTTTGCTTCCACGCGCATCACAATCATATGCAGAATTTTGAAAGTAAACAAAGAGCATGATGTCTTATATATAAACTTTTTAAATCTTTAGGATAAGAATAAGTTATTAGGAAAGTTATTAGGAATAAGTATTAAGTTCTAAATCATAAGCAAGATGTATAAAGTTTTGAAAGATGATCAGTTAAACAATCTTTTAATTATTGTTTTTCGTAGATATATATTTTCTTTTGCATATAATTGTCAATATTTTCAATAGATATTAAAATATTATCAATTATTACATGAAAAAATATAGTCAATATTTTCACAATACAATATTTTTATTTTATGTAACGTTAATTATATAGATATTTTATATTATTCGATTTTTTCGTTTTTTTTACTTTTTTCAAAAAGCGCTCTAAGAATTTCTTTTTTTTTTTTGGCTGAAAATTCATCAAATTTCATACTTTATTATAATCAAAAAAAAAAAATTGAGGTACAATTTTCGTCCATTTAAAACCAAAAAAGCAAACCGTGAGGTGCGTCGATGAGATTATTGAATCGCGGAGTATGCACTGTGTAATTTCTAAGGTTTGTATTTTGTATTTCGAGGCACCTTGAATATGCCTCCGATAGAGTTTTTGGGCGCTGAACCAGGAGCATCTTCGAAAGATCCCCATTCAATCCGCGGATGAAAACATCTAATGCGCGGTTTGTGTACGTGTCTATAAGAAGACGCACTGTTTCCTGAGAATAATTCTCAGTTTTAAGGTTGTTGATAATCAACGCAAATTGGTGATTCACGGCTCCGTAGAAATCATCAAGCCGTGAATTCTTTTGAGAGAGTTGGTGGAGTTGCTACTCCAAGGTGCAGATGTCTCGTTTGTCTGCATAATGGAGCGATAGACACTCCTTCATGGCAGCCCAGTCAGTGTCAAAAATGCTATACGATATGAGGGCAGCATCGGCGGGCCCTCGTATTTTTTGGCGAATGTGCTGTAAGATTGCACGATAGATTGGCTTACTCTTTACCGGCTCGAAATCGGTAAGGATGCTTTCAACAGCGTGCACCCATGAGATAAACATTGTTGGGTTACCGTTGAAAATTTGTAACTCTTTTACGGAGTCAGGAAGCCTCGAGATATCTCTTAATTCCTTCTCAGTTGTTGGAGCTCGGGGTTGAACGTGAGCTTCCACCGTACTTTGAGCAGGAGTAGCAGCTTCTATCGAAGCTACCCGGCTTAGGAGTGTGTCCAAGCATGATACACGCCTCTCTAAACCATTTAGTTGATCCATGAGTGCATTCACTGCACCCGTCAAATTCGTCACCGTAACTTGGAGTGAATCCATCCTGGAAATGGAAGACGAGAAGAGGAAAAAATATACAGCGGTTACTTACAGAATCTCTGTTAGCATTAAAACTTCGATTTTCTAGCCCTTGGCTGTTTAACTTTTTTCCACTTTCAATTTTTGTAGCTCTTGACTATTTAAAGGAGAATTTATTTTTATTTTCCCTTAGAACTTTTTTCACTTTTACTTTTGTAGCCCTTGGCTGTTTAAAAATTGTATTATACTTTTTATTAAATTTTTCTTTAAGAACCTTTAAGAACCTTTTCATTTAAATTTGTAGCTTTTTTTCCTTCACTTTATTTTGTAGCTTCTTAGCTTTTTCACTTTTAATTTTTGTGACTCTTTTCACTATATTTTCTAGCTCTTAGCTAGTTCGAACTTATTTTTTCACTTCACTACTGGTCCCTGCTCGGGCGCCAGAAAAGGACTTTCAGTCCAATACACTTAAAAAAATTAAAGGGCGAACTTGCCCTGCAAATCAAACACTGACGGATTATAGTTACAATTACACAGTTTATTAACTATACAGATAATCAAATGTTACAACTAAAGTTAGTGTCCACTACGCAACTGCCCCTTGATGTGCGTTGCAGGCCTTTATAGGTTTTTCGTTGTGCTGTCTTCAGGTGCGCCGTGTCTTGGTACGCTGGCTTAGCCCCTAGCTTCCCACGGTTGGCATGTACTGGTGGCATGTGCAAGTATTTCACAATCGTGTGAAACATAATTTGCTGACGCTACTGTCTGGCACTGTTCTTATTGCGTAAGCATTAGTACGTGGTACTTGCTACGCATTTGATTCAATAAATTCAGGAACCTTCGTATACGCCAATGGTTCTTTCGACAATGCTTCTAGCCTTACTATGAATATCATTGAAAATACATTTTCCTACGTCGGTCTCATTTTCGCGTAATCGATACGAGGTCATAAGCCATGGCTCAAGAGGGTATCCAGAATTCCCTAAAAATATACATATATATTCTCGTCACTTAATTTTTTCCTATTCAATTACTCACCTAATAGCCGCGAACTTGTATCTCCATTATTATAGCGCCGCTCATTACTTTCCTCTCATTTGAGGCTTTCCAAACAAAGGTATCGTGCGCAGCCCTTCCGTACTGTGGGCATATAGCTTTGATTCTTAATTTATAGTTACATATCTGCAATAAAAAATGTCGAGTACGATATCTCCAAGAAAAAAGTATTATGTGCTAGTGTAAGTACATATGTATATATTTACAATCGTCGCGTTTATACTATGCTTTCCTTTGCTGTTGAAGAATACGTTCGTTGTCAATGGCCTTATCAGCATTAAATGATTACCATCTACGGCAACAACAACTGTAATGAATGAAAATAATGAAAAAATTAAATTTCGTTAATATTGCACTAGTTACTTCCAGGAACGTTATATTTTTTATGGAACCACTCTTTGCACGGGCATTACAAATCATTGTCGGTGAACAACCAACAATATCCTGCACTTCTTTATAAGTTTTCCCCATCGAAATCATTTTTTTTATAAGCTGCCGCTGCTCAGCCGTGCAGTGTTTGCCTCGTCCCATTGCTGTAAAATGTTTTAATCAAATTAAATCAAAATTATATACAAATACACTAACAAAATGTAATACTTACCAGTGAAAGCACTTTTATAATTGTTTTATAAGTAAACAATTTGTATTTTGTATTTTATTTGTATTTTTTGAGAGCAAACTCTTCGCACTACTATTATTTTGACTGACTCAATTCAGCAAAACATTGGAAAAAAATGAATTTGAAAAAACAAATGCTAACTTTGACCGGTTAAACGGTACTTTCTTATTGTACGCTCTATGTACAACAGTATTGTAAGGAGAAAGTAAAATTAAGGAGTCAGTAGGAAAAAATAAACATAATAAACTATATACCTTAGTAGCACTACTATTATTTTGACCGCAACTGTATATATTTACAATCGTCGCGTTTATACTATGCTTTCCTTTGCTGTTGAAGAATACGTTCGTTGTCAATGGCCTTATCAGCATTAAATGATTACCATCTACGGCAACAACAACTGTAATGAATGAAAATAATGAAAAAATTAAATTTCGTTAATATTGCACTAGTTACTTCCAGGAACGTTATATTTTTTATGGAACCACTCTTTGCACGGCTGGAAGTTTTTTTCAAAAGATATCCATTAGTTGCATAGAGTTTCCTCCATCGACGATAATGCGCTGCGAAATATCTTCGACAGAGTACTGTGCCCCATTGCTGCTGTGTGCGCGCCGCCAGTTTGCCACTAGTAACCGCCACCTGCTGATATTTCCAGTGTTGCAGCTAGCCTCAAAACTGGAGAAATATATGTACTCCTAAGTCCTTCTCTAAGGTTTATTTCACTAAGAACGTACATAAAAACCTCCTTGGTCAGTCGGTATTTGGTTTGGAAGCTGTGAAATAGAAATACTTTGATATTTATTTAAGGGGGAACGCCACTGTGAAAATTCAAAAATATCGATTTTTTGTTTTTGCAGAAATTGTTAGTATAACTACTCAAGAAAATGTGGTAAAAATGTTAAAGCGAAAGTCGCTTTATTTCCGATTCTATGTGCACTTAAGTGAGCGCTCATAATATTAGTATGTGTCGCAGTAAAAAATATCTAAATACTTACCATTTAGAAACAAAAGATAATTACTGATGTAATATCGTCCAAAATATCATTTTAAATCATATGCTGTAAAGGGCTATCTATATTAAATCAACAATGTGTTTAACGTCTCTCACAATGTGTCAACGGGATTTTAACAACATACAGTAGTATACAAAATATCAATGTCGGCAAAGCTAAGGGCTTCTTCTGTTGAAGTAAATAAAATGTTTTCTTCTCTAAGCTTGCTAAGAGTTACATCAATTTCTTTTTTATCTAGCAGGCTTGAATTTATTACATTGTTTTTTGCCCACTGTATTGCGTTTTTAACGTCTTTCAGTTCATCTTTAACTAATCTAATTTTTGTTTGTAAAAGTAATGCAATTTCATCTATAAGTCTATTGTCTTTTCTAATAGCGTTCCTTAACATATTCGTTATTGTTGTCAAATTGTTTATTCTGTCGCTAAATGCTTGATTTATCAAAACTTGCTTATTGTTATTTATGTTATTTTTATCTATAATGTCTTTGACCATCTCGAAATCATCATGGTTCGGTGTCCCAGCAATATACAATACTTCCAGGCCGTACCAAGCATATTAATGGATCTTTTGTTCCGGAATTTATGGATTGGTTCTATTGAGTTGAGGATATTGGTAATTTGGGATAATTCATGGTTTAATAGTGGGAAAAAGGAATTGCTTTTTGGGATGTTTTCCTCCATGAAAGTTCGTATGTTGTTCAGGAATGATGCGTATTGGTCAAGTCTTGTAACATGAATTATTTTAAATGTCCCGTCTTGTATTTTTGCTTGTCCATTGTTAATTGTGACCAGGTGCGATAGAGTATAGTTTGTTATTTGCAGTTCGTTTGCCAATATGCTGGTGATGAAGAGTGATGTTAGAATTTCGGCTATAAATTTCATAATGCTGCCTTAGATGATGCACTCAGTTGGTTGTTTCTGGTAATGCCGCTACGTTGATTTTTATATTCCGTTGGTTGCTTTTGATAATTTGATAATAATGCTGCATTAGACGATGCACTCAGTTGGTTGTTTCTGGTAATGCCGCTACGTTGATTTTTATATTCCGTTGGTTGCTTTTGTTCAAAGTATATTTTGTTTAGCTTTTTCAATGGCGTCGCGCCTTGACTTTGATTCGCCTAAATCTTTTTTTTCGGTTGGTTGTTAGAGTAATTCTAGCTTTTCCCTCGCACGCATTGGACACACTAGTACCGTTTTCTTTATTAAAAATGTTTGTTCGCGGGCAAGGCGGCTTGCGTTCAAACGCGTCCTTTTTGTTTTTTTTCTTTTTTTATCAAAAGAAAAGAAAAAAACTACTCGGGCCTCTTTCCTCGCACTCGCGGTTCTTCTAACTTCAAGTTAGCAAAATACTTCGCTCGGGCGCCAGTTAGGTTTCCTTGCGCGGAAAACCTTAATGAAAATAAAAACACGGTAATTTACTAGGTGCGGTGCGTGCGCCTTTATTAACTGTCCGAATTAAACTCAAAAACTTTACAAAAATTACTTAACTCTACACCTACGAATAACTTAATTCTACAGGAAGGCGTTGCTCAAGCCAGACGCTACGTAAGCATTATTTATTTTCCCAAGTTTGAGTTAGTAAGAATTTTATTGCAAAAGAATTGACAACGATATTGTGAAACAGTAAACGCTTCCGCTTGAGGGTTTGCGCTACTTCTGAATGAATTAATTGGGAAAAGGTGATTGTACGATTGTACGTTAGGCAAAATATATTGTGTGTTAACTTATACATATGCATTTCTGACATCCATGGAATATGCCACCAACCTGCATGATTATTGAATGATTTCCCTTACGGTCATAATAGCTTATATCGCCATTCTTTGGTGTGTTAATCTGAAAGTGAATCCCGTCCATGCATCCAATAACGAATGGAAAAATAGTTAATAGTTTAGGACTCAAAAGCACTGAAGTAATGAACTGAACAATTTGCTTTTCTATTTTACAATTTTTAAAGTTTTTTTCAAAATCAGCAAGAGTGAAATAATACTTAAAGGCGCTCCACTGTTCTAAAACTCTTTCAATGCACGATTGTCTAGATAGCCAACGGGTTGCAGAAAATTTTAAAATTACATGAAGCTCGGTTCCAAAACATTCCTGAAACTGTTGGAATTCTTCTCATCTGTTCGAGCTGTTACAAAAATGAAAATTGAGAAGTCAATTTCCTGTGGCATTTTTTTAAATGCAGCCGCAGATACTAGATTTATATTGTGACAAACACAACCATGAGTAAACGGATTTGGAATAACCGTTTTAAACTTTTCTTGACAATTTTTCATCACATTACAATTATCTGCAGAGATTGAAATCATATTTTCAGAGGAATTCAATGATTTTCCAGAATTCCTATTTTGTCGAAAATTCCTTGTGATAATTTGTCACGTTTGGAGTACTTTTCTCATTCCACAGTTTTTGCTGATGTTGCATGTTGGTGCCTCAGTGTTTTGCAGATTCAACAGCAGTTTCAATGCTGAATGCGCTGTTCGGCCACCATCCAAAAGAGTTGCTGCAATTCCAGATGATGCAATAGCCAGTGCAATATTATTTTGTGATCGTATGGTTGCCAAAATTAGTGAAGAGGAAGTATTGCCTGTATCACCGGGCGTATCTATGAAAAACAGTCCACCGCTTTGTTTTGTGATTGGACGCATAATTCTGCCAAACACAATGCGCTGTTCTGGAATCAACTGCGAAAGATTTGTTCTAACGATTGTTTGTTGCAAATCACGATCGAAAAGGTTTTTTGCAGTTTGGTTTGAAGCAGGTATTCCCAGTTGCACTAGTGCCTTGTTAACGATTGTCAAACATATAACGATGCCTTATAATACAGGTTTGGTGTGAATTGAATGTACGGATTTCAATTCCCAGCGCGCAAACGATGTAGAATATCTTCACTCATGCAGTCCTTGTATTTTTACCAAAGACATACACTTTTTTTGTGTATGCTTGTTCTCGCATGGGTTGCCCATGCATTTTCTGGCACTTGAATGTTACACTGCTCACAATATATTATTTTTTAGAAACTTGATTTTTCAATTAATATGCTTGTCCAAACTCCTTTTCCGAGTATACAGTTTGTCAAGAATGAAAATAAATTTAATTTTTTGTTTTAAGAAGCATAAAAGTTCATTTATTTACTTTACAAATTACTATTTTAGTTAATATCATTTGGTGATATTTGAGCAAAAAGAATATTTTTTGGTTACACCGAAATGTGCACTTTTTATTCATAATCTTTAGACTGACTAGTTTACCTAAATCTTAGTGCTACTTATACTTTTGAGTTGCGCGGGCCGTTATCTGCTTACTAGTAGATACTTAGCTATTGTTTGCTTTAGTGACAAGTTCTGTTGTTTTGGTGTTGTGTACATTGTTATCATACAAGGCTAAATGGCATATTTTGTTTATCAGCATTTTGTTTGGGAACAATAATCATGTAAGTTAACGTGTGCCGTAAGACATCGTTTAAAAAATTAAAGTTGCGGGCCAACCACTTGGCCCGTTAGGTTATACTCACTTTCGGGATCCTGGAATTGATTCTCCCTTAAATATGTTTGAACAGTACACTTTATTAGATTTTGTATAACAAGCCACTTAACTGGTTGAAGACTGCCCGCGAAGCGCCACACTCAGAGTTAACTGTGTTGTAAGAAAAAACAAGGTAAGGGGTAAGGGATAAACGCTAAAAAAAAATACTTTTTTCAAGAATTTATTGTAGCGAAATGGTTCAAGTCAGTTTACTAAAAGTTGTTGCATATTATAAAGTAACATTTCAAGAATATTTGATAAAATTTTCATGTGAAAATATTGCAAAATGAGCGAATGAGAGCACATTTACGTAGACGTCTTTTCAAAAATACATTTTGCAGCAGTCAGCATATCTCAACGTTCACATTTTCTTCTTTAAGCCGTGTTCGCCTATCAGAAACAATTTGTCCCGCCTTGCTGAAAGCTCTTTCCGACTCCACAGACGTTGCGGGGATGCATAAATATTTATACATCAGTAATTTTAATAAAGGGAAATCCACCTGGTTGACCTGCAATCAAATGTATTACCAAAACTTAGTTTTATGTATCGAAGATTGATTTATTAAACTTGATCCACAAAAGAGGGTCCATTTCCTGTGGGGCTATGTCTCTCTCCAGGTACTGCCTTTTAATAATGATTGCATCAGATCGAACATTACTCTTTTTAGCGCCTAAGCTGGCAAGAGTTGCATTTATATCTGGTATGGGGTATGTGTCAGCAATTGTTACGGCGTTTAGGCGCTTGAAGTCAACCACCATTCTATATTGCCCCTCTCCCGAAGGTTTTGGCTTTTTGGGGGCAATCCAGATTGGGGAATTGTATGGACTTTTCGAAGGACGAATAATGCCTTCCTCAGTGATTTTTATGCGCCTTCCGGCTGAACATACGAAAAAAGGCTTTCTAAGTGTCTTACTATTTAGGGAAAGGGTTGAATTAATAAAATTTTTATTTGCGCCAGTGTCTACAAGGAATTTCAAGGGAGTGCCGTCGTTACCCACATACTCTATGTAAGGTAAGCTGGATAGGCTCCTGTCATAAAATTTGCCTGGTCTTCCACATTATCCCCTACTACTTGGGCATACTCTTCATCAATTGCCTCCATATGGAACATCCTCTGTTGTTTCTGGGGCTAATTATCTGAGCCGAGTTTCCTTTTAAACAAGAATCCTTGCTGAGGTTTATTCGAAAAACTCCGACGACTTTGTGCAGAAGGATCTACTTCCATTTTTTCCACTGGTCGATATATTTCCGGTTTTCGGGTAAATGTGCGATTCTGGAAGGAATCACTCTGCGGCCTAAATCCGAACTTATAATCATTTCCTGCGGGCCGAAAGTTACCGCTAAACTTCGAAACATATGGATGAGGCTTAGAATCCCCACTCATGGTATTCATGGGAACAGTCACCGTATTTCTATTTACCCCTCCATGCACAGGTTGATTCCTGAAATTCAAATTTTGTATGCCCAAACAAGCCGTCTACGCCTCAGGCAGCGACGCGGTTTTTGAACTATTATCATACGAGAAAGGTCGCCATTTAACCCTCTTATGAAGATATCCAACGCTCGATTCCGGTACGTTTCCATTAAAGCACCCACAGTTTCCGCAGAATAATTTTCAGTTTTTAATTTGTTAATAATTAAAGAAAATTGATGGTTCACGCGGGCATAAAATTCATCTAATCTGAGACCACCTTGCGTCAACTGGCCCAGCTGGTGCGCATGTCCAAGGTGCGTATGCCCCTTTTATATGCATAATGTAGCGACAGGCAGTTTTTTATCCCTGGCCAGTCGACCTCGGAAATATTGTGTGAAATTAGAGCAGAGTCAGCGTTTCCCCTAACTTTCCCCCTAATGCTTTTAAGGATGGCCCTATATAGGGGTCTTGCCTTGATGATTTTATAATCATCAAGGATTCCCTCCACTGATGTTACCCAGGACACGTATTGGGAAGGGTTTCCCTCGAACACCTGAAGATCCCTAACTGAATCCGGTAATCTACCAATCTTCCTTAAGTCGTCCTCATTCACCGGCCCCTGTAGAGGAATTTCAATTGGTGCTGCCACGGGTCCCCCCCCACGGACGCTGCCTCAAGCTGGCGAATGCGGTATTCGGCTTTTTTTAGCTCAGCCATGAGCGCGCCCATGGAACCATTTAACTCAGTAACCGATTGGGTCAAGGAATCCATAATAAAGTAAATTGACTCACCGACCTTTAGTTTCACTCCTTTTAAAACCTTTTCCTTCTCCTTCGCTGCTTCTGTCACTTGTTATTCTCTTCCGCTTATTTCTATCGCACTTGTTGCTTTGCTTATTTCAACTCACAGGCTGATTGGTTGCATCGAGATATTCGGGTAACTCCAAAATTTTGAGCTAGAAATGCGGAAAGTTTTAGTATTTTGTCAATTATTTTTCTTAATTTTTTCTTTATTTTATTGGTTAAGGTCACGGAAGGGACGCGGGAACCCTTTTTAGTCGTCCTACAATCAGATTGCAGGCAACCTACTTAGGATGCTTCCTTCACACGATTCTCGGAAGCCTAAACAACTTCTAATTTAGCTGCCAGAGGCCAGAAATAGTTGGCGTGTTCCCATGTGAACGACAACGTGCACCCAGATAGGGCGTATCCAGTCCACTGGCTGCAGCTGCTTTATCATGCCGAGATCGTTGACGTTACCCAATTTACTTGTGAACATGGCGGTAATTACACTAGCAAATTAAGATTTTTCCTTTTTTCTTGATATTTATGAATCCGGGCAAGGAGTCGAACCTTGTTCAAATGCCACCCACCAATTCGCCACAGATTTCAAATACGTAATTTTTCTCAAGCATCTTTTAGTATTCTTTTTTGTTTTTTGACAAATATATGTTATTTCCTTCTGACGAGGAGTCGAACCTTGCACTATGAATGTTTCACGGTGCCCACCAATTTGTCAGGGATTTTAGTACGTTTCTCTGCGTAATAGAGAATTATTTTAAATTTGTTTATTATTGCAGCCTTTTTATAAAACAAGGTGTTGACGCGGATCGCTTAAAGAAAAACACACGGTTTCGTTTCAAATAGATTCTTATATTAATTTAACAATTAGCGCGGTTGCATTTATATACATTCTCTAAAGCGGTAAGTTATGCGGTAAAAACATAAGCGGTAAAATATGCAGTAATTGCGGGATGAATAACAAAAGCAGTAAATAAAATCTAAGTTCAAAGACCTAATTAAACAGCAATATGTACCTACGCATGTACATACGTGTAAGAAAAGGATATGCGGTAATTGCGGGATGAATAACAAAAGCAGTAAATAAAATCTAAGTTCAAAGACCTAATTAAACAGCAATATGTACCTACGCATGTACATACATACATACGTGTAAGAACAAAGGATATAGCAGAAAATAGAATATAACAAAAGCGATTAAGTGTTTACATTGCTGACATTAACCCTTAAGTAATATTATAAAAATTAAAACTTAAATTAAATGCATAGACGGACTCAACATACCGCCGCCCTTGAACTATCTCAATAAGTTCAATATAGAAAATTACAAATTATAGGAAAGAAAAATATGAAAAGCTTAATAACATTTATGATGAATTAGTAGTTTCTTCGTGAAATAAGTCTCCTTTCGTTGGTAAAGGGCAGAGCTTTACTATGGGCCGAACTAATTCGCCATGCGGAGTTTTCAGCGTAACCACTCTCACGCGAGTTATGGTTTCTGTCTATTTGAGAAACCTTGAGTTGCGGCCATAACCCCTTTTAAATCCTTCCTCTAATGAATAATACTCTTGATGATGTTTAAAGAAACTTTTATTATAATTTTAGAGTACGGAGTTTCTGCGACTTTTGCCAGTCGCCCTCGCGGTTCAGCCACAACTGGCTTTTCTTAAATCTTTAGGTCTTAAATATAGCCTCAGAATATACATATTTAGATTGTAAATATGTGTGTTTGTGATGCTACTCAGCACCATCCAAATAGTCTACTTTTTGTTTAGACTTGCAGCATAGTTGCAATTGTTTTACTGTGTCCTCTTATTTCACACCAGTATGTTTGTTATCTGCATATACGAATGACGTGAAGTCAATGAACGGATTACACTTAAGCATATAACACATCGGTCAATAAGTCCCCGGTCTAACAAAGAAAACACAAGAGTTACATCAAAATTCGAGTTTATTCATCAATATAGTTTCCTTCTAAGGCTATACAGTCAGTCCATCCTTCCTTCCGATTCTTCTGAAACATGGCCAAACAGCTCTCGGAATCATCGAGACGTTGCTGTTTTTGGTCCACAGTCAGCAAACGCGGCACCCACTTCGAACATAGCTTCCGCATCGACAAATGGTCGTGTAAAATGGTGAAAACACTTCCCTTTGATATCTTTACGATGTCAGCAATATCATCCAGCTTCAATTTACGGTCGGCCAAAACCAATTTATGGACCTGCTTGATTTTTTCGGGAACAACTGCCGCATTTGGGCGACCAGAGCGGTGTGCATCGTTGGTGTCCGTACGACCGCGTTTAAAATCAGCATACCAGTCGATCACTGTTGATTTGCCTGGTGCAGAGGTGCCATAATGATCGTCCAACCACAGTTGTTTTGCTTCGACGGTATTTTTTCCCATCAAAAAGCAGTGTTTAATGAGCACACGAAATTCTTTTTTTTCCATTGTTCTGAAAATAACAAAAGTAGCGTCACTAAAGCTTCAATAACTCACACAATAATGATCCGAATGACATACATATTTGACAGTATACCTAAAAGGGTATGTTCTTTCGAACCATAAAGCTAATTTTATGTTAGTGGCGCCCTCTATATGTCAGACCGGGGACTTATTGACCGATGTGTTACATACATATGTATATTTATATTTCTAACTCTAAAGTGCTGAGTGGCATTCCTGAGGTTCATTTTACAATCATAAATTTCTATTGGAATATGATTGTTTTCTTTTTCATTAATACTCGTTTTACAATCATAAATTCTATTAAAATATGGTTGTTTTCTTTTTTATAATTTTATGTGTGGGAGCGGGGCCATTCCACATAACTCGCGTCCATCGGCGCCAGGGTGGCATTTAATAACACGTGCCAGCGTCCACTTCGTCGGAGGGGTAGGCTCGTTGAAGACTGCAACTACATCACCTTCTTCGATGTTGCGTGAAGGGCGAAGCCACTTGGTACGACGTTGCAAGTTGACGAGATATTCGTCTCTCCAACGGCGCCAGAAATGCTGTCTCATGGCAGAGATCGCTTGCCACCACTGACGCAGATTTCCACGGAGCCCTTGACCCTCAGGCTCCGGGATAGATTTAAGCGGTTCACCGACAATGAAATGGCCAGGTGTAAGTACCTCTACATCACCAGCGGCTGCAGAATTGTCACAGAGTGGGCGGGAGTTGACGCAGGCTTCTACTTCTGTTAGCAGTGTGTTGAACTCTTCGTAGGACAGAAGAATTTCGCTCATAACACGTTTCAGATGATATTTGACTCTTTTTATGCCAATCTCCCAATACCCCCCCATATGAGGCGCGGACGGAAGGTTGAAACGCCATTCGATGTTAGAGTCTGCAAAAAACGAACGGAGTTTGGTATCAGCCATACACCTTTCAAACGCAATTCGAAGCTCCTTCTCGGCCCCGACGAAATTCGTCCCATTGTCAGAAGAAATGACCTTGCAAAAACCTCTGCGGCTTACAAATCTTTTAAAGGCATTGAGGAAACTCGATGTTGATAGATCTCCGACAAACTCTAAATGCATCGCCCCGGTGCACATGCAAATAAAAGCGCAAATATAACCCTTGGCGGCTTTCGCTCCTCTCCCATGAGTGAACTTGTAAGAGTATGGTCCAGCAAAATCGACAGCAGCGTGGATGAAACAGCGTGCGTAGGTGGTGCGGATCGCAGGTAAATCCCCCATTGACTGTGCGGCGAGATTGCGGTTGAGACAGGTGCACTTTACGCATTTGCGATATGTGCTACGAATTAGGCTGCGGGCGCCAATAACCCAATATCGACGTTGCAGGATGGTTTGCATGATGCGGGGTCCAGCGTGTAATGTAATTTCGTGAATATCGCGAATGATCAGTTTCGCAAGTGGGCAGTTTTTTAGCAGGATAATCGGATGTCTTACATCAGCAGCTACTTCAGCGTTCTTGATCCTACCTCCTACTCGCAAGACGTTTTTCCCATCGAGATATGGCTGCAATGTCAAAATACTACTCCGAAGCGGAATCGGCTTTCTTGTATTCAAAATTTTGCAATTTTGTAATTTTGTTTCCTTTAATCACATTCGCAAACCCTTTTTTTTGTTCACTGGTTACTTATATATTTTTTGCTCACTGGTTATTTATTATTTAACATTGCATGCACCTTAGCCAAAATCTATTGGCTAAACTTTAAATATTCGCGGGCTTGACTTATCCGGCTCGAAGGACCAAAAAAAGTTGACGCGGATCGCTTAAAGAAAAACACACCGTTTCGTTTCAAATAGATTCTTATATTAATTTAACAATTAGCGCGGTTGCATTTATATACATTCTCTAAAGCGGTAAAAACATAAGCGGTAAAAAATGCAGTAATTGCGGGATGAATAACAAAAGCAGTAAATAAAATCTAAGTTCAAAGACCTAATTAAACAGCAATATGTACCTACGCATGTACATACGTGTAAGAAAAGGATATGCGGTAATTGCGGGATGAATAACAAAAGCAGTAAATAAAATCTAAGTTCAAAGACCTAATTAAACAGCAATATGTACCTACGCATGTACATACATACATACGTGTAAGAACAAAGGATATAGCAGAAAATAGAATATAACAAAAGCGATTAAGTGTTTACATTGCTGACATTAACCCTTAAGTAATATTATAAAAATTAAAACTTAAATTAAATGCATAGACGGACTCAACACAAGGCATTTAATCCTCCTGGTCTGTTCAATTTTTTAATAGTCGCTAGTAATTGAACAAAAAACAAAAAAAATTTTAATTAAACAAATTCATAGATGCACATAAAAACATATGGGTGACCGGGCAAATATTTAAGTACACAAATCCAAATCAATGACACATTCAAAAATCAAGTCTGCTATGTGTTTACTTGATTAATGAACCCAAATTAATCGATCCGTACAGCAATAATAATGTATACAATTAAGTGTAAAAAACTTGAGTATCACGGACCACAATTAAAAAAATCCTGCAACTTCACACCAATGGTAAAGAGTTATAAGTGACCGGTGTTGATTTTCTGTGTGGTTTCGTATAAGAGAGTGCAATTCGCACTGAAACGGTGCGACACTCGCACTTTTATTATTTTACGTAATAAAATACCATGAAAAATTCGATTTTTATGAAGTGCAGAGATTTTTTATTCACCTAATACTATGTCATGTATTGAGCCCTACTAGGGGTTTACGCTACTTGAGATATACAAAAGGCGCTAAATTGTCACCTTGCCTCAGGCGCTGAAAAAGCTCGCTACGCCTCTGCGTTTAATATGAGTTAAGAGAATTTATAACTAATTAAGAAAATATTAACATTTCAGGCAAATTAAAATAGTTAGAAACGGACATTATAACTGCTGGGCATATTAAGTCCAGGCTCTTAAATCTAATTAAGTTTTGTTAAGTATATATTTGTTTTTTATTGTTAGAAAAAGTTATGGAGTTATACTATATTAAGTTTACAAAGTGTAACAAATTTTGCAATCAGCTCTATATGACAGTCTACTGTTTGTGCAAGATAATCCGATGGTTTGTTGTTATCAAATATCGATGATCTGATTGGTTGTAAATTTGGGCAGTAATCGAGGAGGTGAGTCACGTTGAAATCAGGAGATCCACAGTGTACGCAGTTTGGTCGGGAGATGCCATTCAAGAGATGAACGTGAGTTGCGAGTGTATGACCAATCTTGAGACGCGCGAATACTGTTATCCTACACGCTGATCTTGTGGGGTAAGTAGGTTTTCCGCCAGTGGGATTATGGCCTTTGTAGTATTGGCTATAACTGCGCCATTCACTTGAAAACGTTTCTCTTAGATGCTTATTTACAAGTGTGCGCATATCTTTTTCGGTAAGGTAGTCAGCCATATGCAGAGGTTCTCTATTGGCTTCAATTGCTCTTTTATCCGCCATTTCATTACCATGTATACCTACGTGGGCGGGCACCCACATTATCTTAATTTGATTGGTGTACTGAAATCAGAGTGCGTAGAGCGCTCAAAATTCGCTCCTACTCTTTCAAGCTATCACCAGTGTTCGGACTTTTTTTTTCGTTTAGTGGTAGAATTTAAAAAAAAATAGTGGTAGATTTATGAAAAAAGTGGTAGATTTAGGGTAAAACTTAAATATGCTTTATTTATTTAATAACAAACATAAATATAATATTTCACATAAGATTTCGTAAAAAAAAATGTACTTCAGTTTTTTAAAGCGGTTGTGGTTATACATAAATATAAAAAACTTATGCTTTTGGAACAAAATTTCCATCTATATGCTTGAAACTATTGCGAAAACGTATTAAGTTTCTGGAAGGAATATATATTTCTTGACCATCACACATTTCTTTAGCAAATATAAGGTTATTTATTGTGTTTGTTTTCAAGCGATTTCTTTTTTCGGTTTTTATAATTTTCACGATTGTAAGGATGGCTTCTAAATCGTGACTGTTTTATTCATCATTGTCCGAATTTACATTTCAGTTAAGAATTCATTTTAAAAGATATTTACATGTTTAGATAAATGAGAGTAACTAATAAACTAAGATAATAATTTAGCTACATCGCAGGGATGTATTATGGATGATAACTACTTGAATGGGTCATTAGATTTATGACCTTACATTCGGCCAATCCTGATCACTGGATACGACCTCGGATCCACCGCCGCCATCATTGAAACCGTCAAAATTCGGAAGGATACACCATGGTTTTAGTTTGTCAGCTGCGTGTATCGAGGAGTAGTGCCGCTGTTTACGACTTGAACCTGGCATATCTTCGATTAAATATCGGTCATTACATATTACTTTTGTTATGATAAATGGCCCTTTGTACGGAGGTTCTAATTTGCGTGAACTTCCCGTACTAACAGGTTCATTTTCTGTAAGTACTAAGTCACCTACAGTATAGCGTATTGGTCGACTATGCTTTTCGTCGAACCTTATCTTTGCTTTTCTTCTTTGATGATTCACTCGTTCTGCTGCATCCCAACATTTGTTCTCGCTTGTCGACGGAAGTAACATACTCATGATCGTACGATTAGCTCTTTCTGCATGACCATTCGCTCGTGGTGTTTTTACGGCATTAAGTATATGTTTAATGTCGTTATCGTTACAGTATTTCTGGAAATCGTTAGACGTAAACGCCGTCCCTCGATCGGTCACTATTCTCGCTGGTACACCAAAGTAACTGATCACCTCATTTAGTAATGCAATAACATGTCGTGTTGCTGTGCTTCTTACAGTTCTCACAATTGTGAACTTCGTAAATGAGTCCACAAACACTAATATATACTCGTTTTGTTTTTTACTTTTTGGGAATGGACCAAGATGATCCAAATGAACCGTCTTCCCGCTTATTGAAATATATTTTTCTCCAAAATTAATTTGCTGGTTGACTTGTGCTCGTTTCACATTAAATTTTTTTCCGCAATTTACCGGTTCACCGTCACCATGAAATTTAGTACAGTCTTTACATCGACGTGGCTGTTTTGGCTTCTTATAGTTTCGTGCGATATGCCCTAATTCTTGGCAATTATAGCACTTTAAACTCGTTTTATCGTAGCTACTTTTTTCGTTTTCGTTCTTAACCCAATTCACGTACTTTTTATCAGCCGTTTCGTTTCTTATAGTTTTCGTTAACACCGAATTTTGTAAATATTTCTCAATCGTTTCACGCATTTCTTTTAATGATTTAAATCGTACCGCCGATATAGCGACCTGTAGTTCTCTATGTTTCAACCCGTCACGCAAATATTTTATAATCGCACTTTCACTCAGTCCATAACGCCGACCAAGTCCACTCACTCTAAAACAATAGTCCATTATTTTCTCACTTTAATATGCACTTTTGCTTCATTTAGTTTATACCCAAATTCTTCGACTAAACTATTCGAAAAGTCATTCCAAGTCGAACTTAGGTGATGCATCTAGCCACAGTCTCGCAGCACCCTTTAATTTGCTATATACTGCTAAGAGTAAACATTTCTCATCCCATTGATATGCTTCAATGGCACTTTTACCCTATCAACGAATTGATCTACTGTTAAAGAGTTGTCGCTTGTTGGTTCATATTCAGGAATTGTCTCGGCAATTTCCTTTACACTCACACTTCGGCCCACTGTCACACTCGAACTGTGTGGTGAGTTCATTATTCTATCTACACCAACGTAAATTCATACGCGCATTATCACAACAATATACTTTTAATTGTCTTTGTACGCAAATGCAACAACAATACACTACTTCTTTCGAGTCTCTAATCCACTTGCGCATGTACCTATGTATGTATCTACAAATGCTCATATGTATATTCGTACGCGCATTCACATACCTACGCATACCTACCACAATACACTTGCTCTTCTTCGCTTAGATTTGCTTCTTTCACACTTGCACTTGTACACGCTGGTCCATTCGTACACGCATCTATGTACAGTCAATATATTTATCGCTTAGGCTTCGATCCCACTTCTGACCTGTAAGGATGGCTTCTAAATCGTGACTGTTTTATTCATCATTGTCCGAATTTACATTTCAGTTAAGAATTCATTTTAAAAGATATTTACATGTTTAGATAAATGAGAGTAACTAATAAACTAAGATAATAATTTAGCTACATCGCAGGGATGTATTATGGATGATAACTACTTGAATGGGTCATTAGATTTATGACCTTACACGATTGAAAACAAACGTTCGGCTGCCGCGCTACTAAGTGGCAAAACTGCCAAATTGCACATGTACTTACTTAAATTGCTAAACATAAACTCACTATAAATATTTTCCTCCTTGCTTAAAGCTTTCCATCCTCCAACGATATCCTCTTCGAATATATCTTTAGTTTTTTCTTTGCTGAAAACAATGAAAGATCTCCATTCATTGTTTAATATTTCTTCCGAAAATCCGAGAAATGGAAATTCCTTAAACAAGGGTAAAATAGTTGGCATATCGCCTTTTTGAATTTTAAAAGGGTTAAAATATTCAAGTAATTTTAATCTTTCGCTTTTAAAGTCAAACCTTTTTAATAATTCGTCACATAGGCATAAATAATACTTAACTAGAACGTATTTTATTTCATTAACATCAATTGTGTTGGTTTGTAAAAATTTGTTACATTGTACACCGAAAAACATTTGTGAAAATGGTAAATGAAGTTTTGTATCTTTATAATTCGCATCCAAAGAAATATGCCAAGACGTACAAAATTTTGCAGCAATTCTCTAAAAAAAGTAGTTGTTCGTGAGTATAATAAATGTATCATTGTTCCTTTTGATTGATACTCCTTGTTCAGAATATTTTTTTTTTTTTTAAATGTCATTTAAAAATAAAAAGTACGCAAAATTTGTGTCATTAAGTTCATTTAAAATATCGGTCGCGCATGAATCGGTTAATTCTTCAAAAGAATACATTGAAAAGAAATACTTCAAAGGCTTCCACTGTTCTATTATACAGTTGTACATTTTCGTTTAAACGCATTGCATTTTTTTCGTTTACTTTAGAACTGTTTTAAGATTACAACAATAACAACAACAAATATTCTTCCAAACTATTCGTTAAGGTAACAGTAAACCATCGTTGCATTGGTTTCTTATCTATTGCTTTTTTTTTTAAAATAACGGGTCTCTATTTAAAATTGTGCTTAAAAATGCTACATATTCATATAAACGCATTTTATTATTTCAATTTTTTTCTAATTCTTACATAAATTAATTATTAATATTTTATTATTATAATTATTATTAATATTTAGTTGTGCCGCCTTTCGCTGCTACGACATCAAATAATCGAATTGGCATTGATTGCATCAAACTTTGCAGAAGGGATCTGTCCACATCCTCCCATGTTCTTTTATTGCTAATTTCAGCTCCAAAACTGTTTCGTAAGTTTTTCCTTGGGCTTTTTGACCGTAAATTTTCCTCGACATCCATCCCCAGAGATTTTCTATTGGGTTCAAATCGGGACTACAAGCGGGCCACCCCAACAGGTCAATTTTATGCTCCTTAAGCCAATTTCGAGACTCCCTTGACACATGGATGGAAGAGTTGTCTTGCTGAAAAATCCTGTCTTCGTCCATTTTTTCATCTAAAAATGTGATGAGAGCATCTTCTAACATATCGGTGTACGTTTTTGAGTTCATTTTTGACGGCACAAAGCACAGTTGAGCCTTGCCAGCTGAGGGAAATGCTGCCCACACCATAACACTGCCACCACCAAAGTTACGCTTCGACATGCGTACATTATTTTTTTGTAGATCATGCCAATAACATGAGTATGAGTCAGGGCCATCTAAATTGAACTTCTTCTCGTCCGAAAACACAACTTTCCTCCATTCCGTAGTCCAATGAATGTGTTTACGGGCAAATTCCAAACGAGCTTTTTTATGATGTTCCTTTAACATTGGCTTAGACTTTGGTTTTTTCCATTTTATATTTTCATCACTTCATAAAATGTGCGAAATGTGTTTTGCCGTTACAGGAAGACCCAATTTATTTTTTATTTGTGTGCAATTCAAAAATTTTTTCGTAGCCTCACACTTTATTTTGTTTTTGTCACGCTGTGACAATTTTGTGTTGCCTTTTGTTGCTTTCTTTATTCCATAATTGTGTGCTTTCTTTAAGAAAGCACGCACAACTCCTTCCGATCATCCAATTTTTCGTCCAATTTCACGATTGGAATAGCCCTCCTCATGGTAAACACTGACCAATACCCGTTCCTCATCATTTAAGTATTTTTCCTTAGGCATTTTAGAAAATCTGAAGAAATTAGGTTAAAAAATTTAATTTAACTAAGAAATTTGAATGAATGTGTAAAAAAATTGTAAGAATTTACCAAAATATTCAGTTACAAACAATATTCACAAGTTAATCACTTTTAACTTCACTACTGCACTCTTTAACAAACTATGCGTTTATATGAATATGTAGCATTTTTAAGCACAATTTTAAATAGAGACCCGTTATTTTACAACAAAAAGCAATAGATAAGAAACAAAAGCAACGATGGTTTACTATTACCTTAACGAATAGTTTGGAAGAATATTTGTGGTTGTTATTGTTGTAATCTTAAAACAGTTCTAAAGTAAATGAAAAAAATGCAATGCGTTTAAACGAAAATGTACAACTGTACGTTCGATTGCTGCTTCCATAGACAGCCATCGTGTTTCACAAACTCTCAGAATTTGGTGAGGCATAGCTTGAAAATAATCTTGTAACTGTCGAAAGTCATGTCGGCGCTTGGAGCTGTGTGAGAAAAATGCATACACATTACGCACGAGCTTTTCCAACCTTGCAGGCAATTGCTTAGAAGCAGCAGATGAACATAAATTAAGAGAATGGCACGTACAACCTAAAAAAAATAAATGTTTGTTTGATCCTTGGAATTTTTGTTTTACACTATTATGTTTTCCCCGCATTACAGAACCATTGTCTGTTGCTAGGCCTATCATATTAGTTGTTGGCACCTTGAGGTTCTTAAAATAATTTACAATAGCGTCATATAATTCTTTTGCCGTACCATCTACAACTTCTAAAAGTCCAAAGAAGCGATCAACAACACTGTGTTTTCTTACTGGGATATAGCGAACAATTAACACAAGACACTTCTTCATACTTATATCTGTACCCTCATCAATGATGATAGAAAAGCAAGTGGACCTTAACTCGTTGTCAATGTCCTCTCTAGCGTATGGACCCACAATATCATTCACTATAGCCGTTGCTTTTTTTGAACAGCACTTTACACTTCTCTCATCAGAGCTAAGAAAATTTAACAGCTTTGGCAATGTATCCATCAACGTAAATGGCAGAGAATGTTGCACACAGTACATGACCATCGCAAGTTCCTTAGATTGGTGTGTAGTTTCTGAATTTTTTTCAACACTTTCCGAAATGGTGATTTGCTTCAGCCGGGCCTGGTCTTTTGTGTTCACTGCGTTCATATGCTTTTTAGTATTAGCATGCCGGTCTAATAATGTTACATCATTTGCCAGACACGTTTTGCAATATTTTCAGAATGCTTTAAAGTCTGCATTTTCTAGCCATTCCCGACCATCTTCCCATTCCTGCTTGTATTTTTGATTGTACTTAGATTTCTTTTTTGTCGGCTCATTATTATTTGACGACTCAGTCGTTGCAGGCACGTTTTCTGCAGTATATATTCTAAAGAAGTTTGTATTTTATATTTCTGTACACAAATCTCAATATTAAAAAAGTTTACCTTTTTAGGAATTTCTCCATCTTCATCAAATACGAAAATGCAACAATATTAAATGAGTGGCGCAAAATTATGTGCCAAACGTCACTGTTGCCAACATCATTCATTGCGCAAAGTATTTGACGATATATTAAAGTGCTGCCAGCCTGTTTCTTTTTTTAGTAGAATAAAAGTTCTAATATAATATTGTAATTCATAACATATAATAATATTTTGGAAAATAGTATGTGAAAAAGATTGACTTCTTCAAAAGTTGAAAAAAGTGGTAGATTTTTAAGCTTGCGTGGTAGAAGTGGTAGAAATTCAAATTTTCGGAAAAAAGTGGTATATCTACCACTTTAGCGGTAGAAGTCCGAACACTGGCTATCACCAAAAGCAATAAAACTCATACAAAATATTCTCTGAGTAAATCATTGAGAGGATCTACATATTTTGCGTAAACTCCTCAAACACTTTTATTACTCATTTGTTTGTATACAAAGAGTGCTGGTCGTTCTGTGAGCATTCGCTTTGTTTTTATCCCCCGAGTTTTGTAAATGATGCACTCTTTATTTGAGCTCAAGTTTATATGAATTTATCAATGATAAGTAATTTGATATTCAATATTGTCCCTTTTTGCATTGCTCAATTATAAATATGAATTTCGAGCATACCCTAACCAATTTCTGCTTTATTTAATGAAAGCAATACATTTTCGAGAATAGTGAAGTTTATTCCATTTATTTTTTTTTAATATAAATAATGAATAAAACTTATATGAAAATAAAAATTTCAAAGAATTTCAAAGAAAGAAAGTAAAAGAAAATTCATTAAAGTTGAGGTTCATTGAATTTAATGAAAGTCGATTAAATACATTATTTAAGACTGATCGTCGTTCGGTTCGTCAAAATCTGTACTTTTGAATAAACTTTCATTCAATTTGATAAACAGCAAATTATTAAAATTTTCAGAGCTCATCCTGGAACGATGTTTGGTTAATATCAAAGATAGAGCGCTAAATGCTCGTTCTACCGAAGTTTGGCTGTTTGGTACAGACAAAATTATTTGTGAAAGCTTACTAAAAGTTGGTTCAGCGATTCGCAAATTCATCCAGTACTTTAGTATGTCAGAGTTGAATGGCATTTTACTTTGATGAGCCAAACTTTGAAGTTTTTGTCGAAGTGATTGTATGTTTTGTGCCAAGTGAAAACTCTGTTGTGTTATTGAATTGGCGTTTTGTTCAAGTAAATCATACTTATCATCGAAAACTTGGGTCTGCTCACCAAGATCAATTTCTGAGTCTACCGATTTGAGTGCATCCCTCCAAAATATCTAAATTTGCGCTTGTGTTAAGTATATGTGTCTGTAAATATATTAAAATTTTAGTAATTAAAAATAAACACATTTAAATGGTTGGTCACAGAGTATATGTATTATATTACAAACAATGAAAAATGTCTATTACATTGACTTTAAGAGTAGAATTAAGTTAGAAAAAGGGACTGCGATGAGTCAACTTTCGCTTACCACTGCTTGTTTTTTTTTTGTATTTCGTTCAAAAATGGCGAGTCCATGTAATTAAATCTCTGATCCATATACAAAGCAGCAATAAATGCATTATTCTCCAGCAATTTAATTTTCCTTGATTGCATAGATTGTAGTAAAACTGTCGCGAACGTGTTATCCTGGATATTCCAATAATATAACTTTCTGTTTGTAAACTTTTGGTACATTCAGAAACTGGCTTGAAAGCGTGCACAAAGTTTTCAAAGAAGTCCCAATCAACTTCACAAGAAATTTCATGGTCGTTTAAAAATATTCTGAGGTCTAACAGAGAAGTGAGCATGTCGAAGGTGGAGTTCCAGCGAGTTGCATTGTCTAGTGTAGGCATCCGAATCTCTTTATCATTATTATTATTTCGAATAGTTTTTCGTTGAGATCGAGTTGCGTCTCTACATATCGCCAAGTCGGATTTTATAGTTTTGTATACATCATGCGCACATAGTTGTAACGTGTGTACGGCGCATCTCACTACCGACATAACCGAGCTAAGTCTATTATGAATTTCTTCGTATTCGTCGCCCTCTACATTGTCCTGTTCTTGTAGCAACTCCGAAGTTTTGATGACATTAGATCCATTATCCGTAGTTGAAGAATAGATCTGCGTTGCTTTTATGTCAAACTTATTTAAGCAATTTAGAATTTCTTCTTTTAGAAATGGTGCCGTATGCCGCTTTTTCAACTCTACCATGCCTAGAGTGAAAATTTCGATTTAAAAATTTTGAATAACCTGGATATTTACTCCTAATATGCTTTTGTCAAGTTTTGTTGCAATATCTAACTTAATGTACACCATTTAGTTTTTTAATAATTTTTTTAAATGATTTCTCATGACTTCGGCTTACAAATTCAGCTTACTTAAAATATTTCGTGAATTAACTTGTATATTAAAAGCACTTGCATATGGTTTTATAAGCTTTTGAAAATACTCTTGGACATCAAAAATTCGAAATGGCATCGCTTTTACACTTCTTGAGGAGTTATCGTTTACGAAATTATGTTTGTGCACTGTGCTGTAATGCCTCTTGATATTATGAAGCACTTGACCCTTAAACTGTTTTGAACATTCAAGGCATGTCGATTCATTTGTCGATTATCTATGCTAAAAAATCTGCCCATTTTTTACACTTTTTACACACGCGAAACACTTGCAAACGCAAACTAGCCACAAAAATGCTTTAATAAAAACAAACGGCGATTGAAATTCAAGTAGGAAAATGTGTCAATATAAAAGAGTGATAAAAAATGATGCTTTCAAAGAAAACTCATTGAGCATACAAAATGATTGCTACTGTTGAAGAGATCATTTTTAAATAATCTGAGAGGAGAGAATAAGCTAGCGAACATTCAATTCGGTTGATGCTTTCAAAGAGCGCATGTTAAAAGAATGTCGAAAGAGGAATGTTAATAAATGATTTTATCGCTCTTTCAAAAAATAACTGATGCTCTCTTGTTTGGTTTTAAGCAGAAATGAAAAACTCAAAACAAAATGCATTGAGTTGAGTTTTTATCAGCTGAATGAGGGATATTTTACTCATCAATGATAAGTATTTACGAACCCTGACTGAAATTTTATGATCATTGGCGTATCGTTTAATTGGTTGAAAACAGCTTCGATGGCGGATTTACTGTCGGTACAAATTACAGTTTTCCTTGCATAGCGAGAGGCAAAAAGTACTGCTTCAAGTAAAACAGCGGCTTCGGCTGTAAATACCGAGCAGTACGAGGGCAAGGAGTATACAGCAATGGTGGTACCAAACTTATTTGTCACGGCAAACGTAGTACTGGTGCCGGATTTCGATCCGTCCGTATATATTATCTTCCAATCCCGTTTGAAAGGCTTGAGCCGTTTCGATAGGGTTAAGCAACACATTATGGTGGAAGGTTTGTTCGTTGTGATTGGTTTTTCAATGACGGTCTTAACTTGTGTAAGCAATAAGTCGTTTCGGTCGTGAAACAACTTAGGAATTAACATCATTCTGGATGAAATATCAGGCAATCCGGCCTCTGCAAGTACTACTTTTGTTGGCGAGGTTGGGAAAGCTCGAATACTTCTTTAAGCTGCGATGTGGTACGGAGCATGGAGTAGTTTGATGTGGGTCTTGGCGCAGTGTCCATATATCGCCAGTCCATAATCGATTTTTGATAACAAAAGGGCTTTTGTAATATTTACAAGTGAATTTGTATGACACAAACAATGTTTAGAAGATAAAAATTTTATAATGTTTAATCTAGAGAATAAGCTTAATCTAACCGATTTACAGTGTTCTTTGTATGTTAGATTTTTATCAAATATTATATTAGACCTAATATTTTTAAAGTGTTACAATGGGGAATTTGAATGTTAGAAAAGGATATGTAGGGAAAGGAGCAATTATGTTTACGACATATGTATATGGAATGTGGAGCATTTATTTGCTGAAATATTTTCACCAGAACTTTCAGACCATACGTTGATATCACTTAAAATTTTTACGAATATATTTTTGACTTTATTCAAGTCTTTTATTTTAGTGAAAACTAAAACATCATCTGCGTATATGAAGTGGTCAACAAGTGGATTAGAAGAGATTATGGAGCTCACTTTGTTGAAGGCTATTGTGAAGAGAGTTACAGAAAGGGGTGAGCCTTGAGGTATACCATTATGAAGGTTGTATATTTGAGATTTGGGTAAACAACAAACTTCCGATTTGATAAAAAAGATTTAACAATGTTGTATATTTTGGTACCAATCTTCCAACATTTTAGCTCATCAAAAACTATATGTACTCCTATTCTATCAAATGCTTTTTCGAAGTCCAAGCTTAATACGGATGTGTGGTTTCGAGCAGCCATGGCTGAAGAGGCGAAATGTTCGAAGTAGAGTAGGGGGTCCATAACTCCCAACCCTTTCTGAAAGCCGAATTGGTGGGGGTTTATAAATCCCTTTGCTTTGGCGTACCACATAATTCGGGTAGAAAGTATTTTCTCTAAAGTTTTGGACATACAGGGAAGTAGGGATATTGGTCTATAATTCTTTACATAGGCGGTGGATTTATTGGGTTTTGGGATGGGTAAAATTGTGGCAACTTTCCATTGTTGAGGGTAAGTTCCGCAGGTTAAAATTTGGTTGAACAGGTTTACAAGTCTACTTTTAAGGGGATAAGGGATGTTTTTGAGGATAGGATATTTTGTCGGCACCAGGAGTTTTGCCCGTAAGTGTCGAAATGATTGAGTCGAATTCATTAACTGTAATAAAAGATTCAATGATTTTGGGCTTTTGGGCAGGGGAATGGGTTACGGTAGTTTTCCGTCAGGACTCGATTTTTCAGAGAGTTGAACTTGGAAGGGAAATTAGTGCTATGGGAATAAGATGACCATGTCTGCGCAAACTTTTCAGCGTTGTCCTGTGGTGAGTAAATAGGTCCCTGGTCTGTGTGAATGTGAGAGATATCGGAGCGTCGAGTACAGCCCGTTAGGATTTTAATCTCCGACCATATTTTTTTGGGATTCGAGGATGGATTAATACTCTCCGTTATCTTTTCCAATGAATGTCTTTTGGCAGACTTCAATTCCTTTCTAAATGCGGCGTTGGCTTTTTTATAGTCTACTAGATTAGTGTTGGACCTGTTGTGTTTAAATTTTGTCCATTAGCGCTTTTTGTTATTTCTAAGGATGGTGAGTAGGTTCGCGAACCTGTTATCCCCAAGAAGCGGTCCCCCAGGAGGCATATCTTTAGCAATCGCTTGTTCTCTATACGGAGTATTTGACTCGTACCTTAGAAGATAAAGAGTTTTTACACACTGCTAATTGCACGAAAATAACACAAAGCGAACGCAAAATCACTCAGAACAGTATCAGTCGATGACTGCTTTCAGAATTTAAATTCGAAAATACGAGTTTCTCAACTTACATCACTTCCATTTTTCGTAGTCAATATGTCCTTAATCTATGGAATCCTTTCGTATTCTTGACGTAGAATTTTTATTTTGCCACCAGTATTTCGCCCTGGTTCCCCTCAGTTTAGAGCAGATTGTTGTTGCAAATTGTTTTACCACCGAAATAATCCTGGTTTCCTTGTTGTTTACCACTGATTTATTTCCTCATTGTTCCAAAATTCGTTTCACCCTCAAAATAATGTCATCCAGATTTATTTCTTCCATCAAAATCATCCTGGTTCCCTTATTGTCTACCACCGATTTATTTCCCCCAACGTTGGGCGCCAAATAAGTATTTTTAATAGTACCATTTTACATGTCCAACTTAATTCTAGATCTTATAATAAAAATAACCACTACTTATACTACCGAAGCCCTACTGCTTGCGTTAGGTAAGAATTAACGCAAGACTACGATTAATTGCTGACTCAGGCCACGCGCAAGTTTTTCGTGTGACTTTCAGTTAGTGGCTGTTTGTAAGACAATCGTGCGCAATATTTTGTGTGACTTTAGTTAGTGGCTACTTGAAAGACGATCACGCTAACTTAGGCCAGGCGCAACAACACTTTGGTGAGAGTTTAGTTGTGCGATATTCTCACGTAGTTGCAAAGTCTGACTAAGCATTTTGTGTTAACTTGAATAATCATGTATACTTACGAGTCTTATGATCCTCTTTAACATTTTTCTCTTGATTGAAGTCTGCTTTGTTGGCAGTTTTACTCGGTGCTGCCGAATTTTTATTTGATTGCGAAAAATTGGGATTATTTTCGTCTCTTTTATACTTAATGAGGTATTTCTCCATTTTATCGGATTTTCCGGTGCACGAGTAGCACTCAATTTCAAAGGATTTTACCGGCAATGCAATTCGTGTTGACCATGAAGGCGCTTTTAGCTAGGTTAAGTAACATGGAGGGACATTTGAAATGTAAAGTTTTGAGAAAATGTTATAGTTTGTTTTGGTTTTCATTAATTTTATTGTTATTCAGTTAATTCAGTTTAAAGATTCCGGGTATGGGATCCAATACTCGGTGAATTTCGAGTATTGGGCACCCTATTCCAACAACATATTATATCTTTCGCCGGCTCTGGGCATATCACATTACCCTCCCATATCACAATACCCGAAGTTACTCTACTATTTCATTACATTTTTCCGCCATAATTTAAAATTTGCACAGCTTCGTTCCAAAAATGATAAACTAAGAATGACAAATTTTTGCTTGTATCAGAATGGTTTTGGATACCTAATAACAAAGCTGTTTAACTGCAGCTTTGGAGGAAACTTCGCCAATAAATCCAAATTTTTTAAAGCGCTCATTTAATTTTCGAGTTTCATCGGGGAGACTGCAAAGAAGCAGTCAATATCACATAGATTAAATTTCTGTGATAACTGATTAAATCTTCGTATTTGTTGCAAAAGTGAGACAATAGAGAATTGTAGGTCTGAAGGTAATTCTGTCACTGATTTATACTTATTTATAATATCTGGAATTGTGAACCCTATAGTGGTGTTATTTATGATTAATTCAGTCCGGTTAGACATAAATCATCTAGAAGCACAATTCCAGCTGAACAACGGCTGTAGCTAGTAATACTTCTTGGCTACCGTTACATACCTGAAGTGCTGTTGGGGCCGACGTTGAACGCATGTTAGTTGATGGTGGTGTCAACGACGATGTCGATGATTGTTCATTGGCCGCACCTGTAGAATTTCTGTGCAACAGCGTGTGATGACTCACCCGACATATTTGACATCTATGCGTCGATGGGCACTGCTTGGAAGTGTGGTTTTGGCCCAAGCAAATTAAGCACAGATTCTTCTTTTTTACGACGCCATAGCGCTGGAAAGGTGATAGTTTCATAAATGGCGAACATTTGAAGGCGTTGTGAAAAACTGGTTGATCGCACAAGGAGCAGTTTTGCTGTTTGGTGGCGATGAATGCTAGCTGTTTTGATTGTGGTTGATGCTTTGGCATTGAAGATGACGATGGTGATGAGTTGGCATGTTTCTGATGCGACGTCTTGGTGGACTTTGTGGTGGCGTCAATGATATCGATGAGTTGGCAGCGCCGCTCAAGGAATGCGGCGAGGTCATCCCATGTTGGTAGCTGGATTGCAGTTGATGATGATTCCCTATCCCACCTTGCTGCTATCTCCTCTTCCCACTTCAGCTGTGTCTCTTGGTCGAGCTTTGACACAACTAGGTGAAGCAAGAGGCTGTTTCCAATTTGTTCTGGTGTTGCCATTGACCGTAATGCTCGTATATTTGCATTAATGACGTCAACGAAGTCTTTAACGCTTGGGGTGGCGACGCGCTGAATCTCGAAAATATGGTGCAAATGAGACTGGTAAATGTATCTTTTGTGGTCGTAGCGAGCTTGAAGTAGTTCCATTGCCCTTTTGTAGTTCAAGCTGGTAACTTCTAACGATTGAACCAGGCTTGCAGCACCTCCTGTTAGACTCGAGCGCAAGTATTGAAACTTTTCGACATCTGACAGGGATGGGTTTTTGTCCACCATCACGGAGAACATACTACGAAAATCGAGCCATTCTCGATGTGATCCGTCGAAGGATGGCAGCTGCAATTTGGGCAAATTGAACTGCGTCCGCGATGATGGCACTGACTGCTGGGCAACTGTACTGCTTAACGGCAGTTCTTCGGCACACGTCCGCAATAAGGCGGGCCTCTCTGCATATGCCGCCTTGACTTCACAGTAAGTATCATCCACCACGGAGCGAATGTCACCTTCAAATTGAGTTTCGTCTAAAAATTCTATTTCCGACTGCAGTTCATCCAGGGCGTTGTAGTGACGCTCTAACAGGGCTAGCCTTGCCTCTACATCTTTGAGCGAAAGTTCGTCCAGATGGATTGTATTAGTTTTTAACAAATTTACCCGAGTGATTAACGATTGTCGTTGTTTTATTTTTACGCGAACTATTCTAGAATTTTCTTCGCGTTGCAGAGGACTTTGCACCTGATGTCATGATCGCTTTCTATCATTTTGCCGTGACTTGAAACGAAAAATAACCGATGATTGTAATTTATGAAATTATATCCGGCTCGAAGGACCAATTTTATGTTGGAGCTAGAAACGTTTTTCTAGCTCTATATTAGAATTATTATTAACCTTTTATTTAGATTTATTTGTAAGTTGTCTAATGTTATAGTTAAATGTATTTAAAGCACAGGTGCGTTGCGCGGTCAAGCAAAGAATGAATATATTAAAATTCCTTTAGCAGTAGGTAGGCAATGACGAAGAATGGTGGGTGACGAAGACGAAAAACAAAACGGTGATGTATGGTGGTGTGATTTTCGCTGCAGCTAATGCGAGTGGTGGCGTGATGTTTGTCGTGCCGAAATTACATTTTTTATGCACGCACTTTTGTATTGGCTCCCGATTAGCGGGACATCTAATCGAACGATGAAACTGACCTACCGCTAAGTATAATGCACTGCTATGGTTCTGTGTCTGCACCGCCAATGTGTTGCGTTGTCCCAGTGGTAATTTCTCTGTTGCGTTATCCCAGTAGGGATTTCTGTGTTTAAACAGATATTATTGTCAAATTATATATTTATATGGTGTGTACACGATTGGTGTTATTTTGTTGTATGTTATAAGTAATTCTTTAATTTTTGCGGCAGGATTCCAGATGGCAGAGAAGACGTCTTGTTTGATGGCAATTTTGATTTGCAAATGAAAGTAAAGTATTAATTTAAGAAAAAAGTACGTTTTTCCAAAACTGAATAGATTTGTCTTTGTGGGCTTTCGCAAATGCAAGTCGGTGTTTGATATGTCGGCCAAACAGATGGGCTTCGTTAAGTCGCCTTCCTACAAGCTTTCTGGACACCTGTAGACCAGATTCTTGGTTTATCTCAAACATTGTTTGCCGTGCCGATTTAAAAGGATCTGCTTTGCTCTTACGTATTATAGCTCTATCCACATTAACATCATTTTCTGCTTAGATAGGATGAATCTTTCTTAACTAAGTTAAAAGCATTATAAACCATTTTCCGAGAGCACATCATCATTTCAGCTATTTTTGCACAGCTTTTTCCGTTTTGCCTCATACGATATATAAGAGCTCTTTTATTTATTTATTTATTCCAGAATTTCTTCTAGGACTCAGGATTTCCGAATTATTATCCTCAGAATTTAAATTGTTCCTTTGTTTTCCTTTTTCAGAATTATTATCTTCAGATTTTTAAGGATTTTTATTTGCTGAATTATTATCTTTAGACTTTTTTTATTTTCCCTTTTCCGAATTGTTATCTTTAGATTTTTAGGTATTTTTTTATTTTCTCAAGCGCCAGTTATATATAACTTACTTTAAGTTGAATGTTAACTTTATTGAGTCTGATTCCAAACTACTGTTACAAAGTGAGTTACGCTTTATATTACCCTAACTGCCCTCACCATTGTCGCCGTGTCTCGTTATTGCATCTTTTGTGCACTCTCTTGCTTAGGTGTTGTGAGTGTGTTGAGCGGATCACACGGCTAAGGTACTATGATGTTTGTTTGTAGCCGTCGTTATTGGCTTGCTTATTTTCTGCACTCGCTTGCTTGTGAGTATGCTGAGTCAGCGGGTCACACGACTAAGGTAATTTGTTGTCTGTTTGTAGCCGTTGAGTACCCGCGCACGGACGTTAAGCCGACAATGCTGGCTGTGTGTTAGGGTGTCGGGTTAACCCCTCCCTTCCTAAGTATGGATCGTCCGCGATCCTCTCAGTGACCTCCCTTACCAATACATTCATTGCTCGTTTTTCTGCGTGTTTTTTGTATTTGCCTAAGGTGAGCCACAAGACCGTTAAGATAATTACTGATGTTACTATTTATTATAGCGAAAGCCATTTGACTTTGAGTCAACCTCTCTTCGCAGAGCACCGATGTGATTGATATTGTCCACATTCATTTCTTGAAGGTAGTTTAGGCTTAACGTTTCTATGTGTCCCAAAAGGTTAATTCTTTGCGCTGTTGGAGTTCCGGGTGATTCGATACCGGCCTTATTTCTATTGCGATATTCGATGCCATTTATTTTTACTGCTTGGTCAAAAGTCAACAAAAAGGTGCCGTTTATTGCTCTATTGACCCGTCGAGTCGAGTTGAGTCGAGCAGTTTGCTACTTCTCCTGCGACTAGTTGTTGCCCGCAAGTGATGGTCTCGAGCGCTTTGCAAAAAGTAGCAGATGTCCATTTTTCGCATCTTACATCGTGTGTTTTATTTCCACATAGAGCGACTGTATTCGTTTCCCCGAAGTGCAGTGTTCGTCCCTGGTGCGACACGGCGAATAAGCTAACTTTCTTACAAACTAATTCTGGTATAGGATATTTTATGATAAAATACAAGTTGTCTTTATTTTGTAGAACCTTAACTCTAGATATACCTAATATTTCCATTGTTGTTATATTGGTCGAGTGCTCGTTGATAATTTTGTTTATTTCGCTACTGTCTAGCGACAGGGCTGATTAAATTGAGTTTGGCCAGCGTTAATGATATTGTGACAGCTTGCAACTCGAAGGTTATTATTCTATTTCTTGCTAATATATTTTCGTATAAGTGACCTGTATCTATTTCCTCTCTCCTTGTAGTTGCAATTATTTTATTTATCTTATCTGTGATTTCCAATATTTTTTGCTGGATGTGTGTATTTATTGTGAATTGTTTATTGTTTGAGTCAACGAGCATATCCTGTCTAATCTGTAGTCTTTGGTGGTCGTCGAAGTCGGGGGTACCGGCAATCACGGTTGCCACAAGCACAAGCGAAAAAGTTACCAAGGTGTTGGAAGAAAGTTACTAAGTGGTTCTTAGCACAGTTTTATTGTGCTAACAAAAAAATGTAACAAATATGAAAAAAAAAAATTCCATTCGTATGCTTTGCATATCAGTTAGTATACATAAATAATAATAAAGTTCGATACATTTGTACTTTTGGCATTGCACATTAGGCCGGTTCTTATTACGTTTAACTAATAAATCAATATACTATAAATACAAGTTTTTTTACATTGAAAAAAAAAAAAAAAAAACATAAATTTCTTAAATTTTTATACATATGTAGGTACATATTTATTTCAGTCTTATGGTGACCATACATGCTTAGCGTCTAGAGCATGGCACAATTCTTTTGCTCTCATTATATTATTAACAGTATGATATTCAAGTTTATTTTATCAACTTAGTTTTATTTAATTAAGCTTAATTCAAAATATTTCCGTTCCGCAGCAGCTGAGCTGTGTGGAAGGCTCATTAAATTAAATATAAAATTAGATGAATTATAAAAGGCGGTTTCATTCAGAGAGTTTTTTGACATACTGACTTTACACCAGAATGTATCTAAATCTAATTCACCCTTCTCGATGCCAAGCTTCTACACTATTTTGAGTTCTTGGAAACTGACTCATTTCTACATTGCTATGCACTGACCAAAATGATGCACTTTACAAACCAATTTGCGATTCTTAGCATGTCACAATCATCAAAAATACTACAAAGACTGTTGATTTCGTCGTTGAGATTTCATCGGAAGGAACAAAAGCTAGGCTTTTCAGCATTCGAAGTTGTAACGAAAATATCTCAGAGTTTCCATATTTTTTAACCAGTCTGAAAGCAATGAAAGTGAATGAACCTTATGCCGATATATTACATACAGACAACCAGATGTATTTGACTGAAGTGGAAGAAGCAGCCACGCAAATCAGTGTTCGGGAAACAATTTCTTAGCGCCGATATCAGTCCCATTTCAAAATCGCTGATAATTCTTTCGGGTTGAAGATTTAGGCCGTACTCTGATGTGATTCGGAACAATTCTTCAAATAAAACCTCGTATAATTCTTTGGACTTACGGCTCATAAGGCAAAACACGAGGGGAAATTTTTCACCTTCCGCTATGGCATGAATTGAAAACAGCTGTCTCATTATTTTCGGGGTAACTTGAAATGTTCCGTCCACAATCCAGCAAGAACTCTGACTCAAAAAGTTTAAAGACGACTTCGTACCACAAATAATTACGCATTCATTCCGCTCTGTGAACTTTTCCGCCAATAAAAATAAAACTCCTTCCAGAGTATATAAATTTAAAGGAATATCTACTGTAGTTTTTTGTATTATCTGACTTGGCGCTAAGTGACTTCTTCGAGCCATGCGCTTTACTTTATTATTAATTTTTGCAATTGGTAAATTATTGGGAGCTGGTTCGTGGCAATGGTCCGCGGGTTATTTAACAATGACGTGATTGTTCGCCAACACCTTTGTTACAATTCTGGATTTGCACTTATTTTGTATTCTTTTACAAGACACCCAATTAAAAGTTTCCATTTGGGTTTTTCTTTCAAAATAATAACAATAGCCGTCTAAGAACAACTTCTTTCCTCCTTTATTAGAAGTTATAATTTCTGTTTGTGACATGACGAATAAATATTTTAATGAAAAACCAAAAATCAAAAACGACACGTGCTTTAGTTGCTTTCACAATTCTTACGACAATGATAGACATTCGACAAAGAAAAATATTGTACAGCAACGAAAATACAGTCTACCCCAACAACTGTTATCATTGCAGCGTAGTGTTCATTAACTTTGATTTACAAATAAGTACATACAACTTTCGGGGCTTCACTGCATTGGAATGGCACAACTGCATTGCTTAGTTGACAACAACAACTTCAACGAAATCAATTAATATGAAGTGAAAAAAAAAACAAAGATGAACAGAAATAAAAACAAAACCGATTTGTTGTTCTGTATTGACGAAATTTTGTATTGACAAAATTCTGTATTGACGAAATGCTGTAAGTAAATGATAAGAAATTCAACAAATTTTATAAAAAGTGCGGACTTTTTTATTTTGTATTTGATTAGCATTTGTTGATGGTTTGGCAATAGATGAGTCTTGCCAATCCACATCCCACACTCGGCTATCCTGTTATTCATTCGACCCGAATGTGTCGTCGTGGTTGCCACCACTGAAATTTGGCCACGGCTTCATAAACTCTGCGCATGTTGTTGTATTTTTCGGACCTTCGCTGTTACCCATCTTCTGTACGTCGTATGAATTGTTATGCTTGACCTTGGTAACTTGGTAGAGCCCCAAAAATTTAGGCTTCAATTTGGGGTTACAACCAAATTGCGTTCTTTTTATGGCGACGATGTCTAACCTTGTACTGTCTTGCATTCTTCCTTCGTAGGTTATAGTTTTTCTTATTTTCGTTCTGCACCTTCAGAATATTTCATTTTGCTTTTGCTTGTGTCAAGAGGGAAGGCCGGGCAAAATAACAAAATGCTATCTACTTCTTACTACACACACGTAGAAGTATAAATAAATTGTAACTTCATTTTAGGATGGCTTACTCATATAAGCGTTGATAATAGTATTTATTTTAATTATAATTGAATAGATTTCACATAGTTTTTATATATATTTATAAATTGAACGTTTTAATATATATTTGTATACGACCGCACTCCGATGACTAATTGTACTTTACTCCACGGCGGCTAATAGACAACTCTCTCGTGTTGGTACGGGAATTAACTCGTGTAGCGTATGTATGGTTGTCGTTGATTTAAATCAGGGTCGTATTAATTAGGTATTTTAAGTTGTGGATAAAGGGTACGTGACAGCTCGGCCTTTCCTGACTAGAGATCGGCCTCGATGTCTTCGTCGCTTGAATCGTCGATATCTAATTCTGGATAAGTGCTACACCACTGCTTGATTTTATCTACGGCGTAGACTGAACCGAATTTCTTGGACGTGACTTGATAACCGGGGATATCTTCGATGAGGAATCTATCGTTGTCCAAAACTTTTCGAATAATATAGGGGCCACGGTATTTCGGCTCGAGTTTTCGTGATTCGCCTACAGACGCTGATTCGTTTTCAATGACGACAAGATCGTTTTCTGTATAAATCTTTGATACTGCATGCTTACGATCAAATATCTGCTTCCATTTTTCTTGTTCGTTGCTTATGTTGATTGCGGCTTGTTCGTGTTTATCGGCGATTGTCGTTGTTGATTGTGTTTCAAGGTCATCAGGTATCGAAGCTATAATTTGATTTGGGACATCTCGAAGATTAAAATCAAACACAAGTTGATTCGGGCTAAAATAGTTTTTATTTCGCAATATCTTTTTCAACATTTAAAATAAACTATTTTCGAGTGAAAGCTTTTCATAACTAGTAAAATAATGTTTGCTCAAAAGAATAAAGGATAAACATATGTTAAAATTTATTAATGTTTTTTTGTTAGTATCTCTATATTGGGAGACATCTCTTGCGCTACAGCTAAACGCAATATATTTCTTAAATTAGTATCGGATAGTCGATTTCTTAACCTACACTTATTAAGTTTTACCAGTGAAAAAAATTTTTCACATGAATAAGTTGATCCAAACATTGATATTATTTCTGCAGCAAACTTTCGTAAATTAGAATATTTTTGGTTACACATTCTTTGATAGAACTCAACAAACCAAGAAGATGCAAGCGATTGGAAGACATACAAACACCATTACACAGAAATTAATGGAGACAAAAAGCGAATTACTTATACATCATCTTTACCCACAAGTGCCATGAGGGCATTTACCAGATTAAGAATTGGACACACTATCATAACACATGCCCACTTACTGTCAGGTGATAGTCCTTCCAAATGTCCTCTTTGTAACCACACCGTCACTATCAAACATTTACTTACTCTCTGCCCGATCCTGCACAATTCATCAGTCAGCTATGACAACGTTGATATCATAAAACTGCTTAAAACACCCTCGGATGAAAATATTATGACAATATATAACTTCTTGAAAAACAATGACTTGTTAAAATATATTTAACCGTTTGAGTGCTAAGCAATTTTTGTAAATGTGTGCGAAAAGTGCTATGCCTGTTTTGATGATTTTAAAGGAAAAAATAATTATTTCAAATAAAACACTCTAGTTCAGACAAATATGAATTAATTTTCATAATTCTTTTTTTATTATTAAGAAAAATTTTTTTTTTTACATAAATAAAAAAATAAACATAAGATTGCAAAATTATTTTCTTCATTTTTTCGTGTTTGAAAATAAAAATTATAAAAAAAAAATATGTCAACAAGTATGTTTTGCCGCACAAACAGCATGTAGGCCTTTCTTACAACGAGTGCAAATAATTCGGGATCGCTTAATACTCCCTGTTTTGCTACACACCATGCACTGGCGTAAGCTACGTCCAGGCAATTTTTCCAGAGCAAATTTTTGGGTTGATGAGCATGGTTGTGTTGACACGCTATTTTTATGATTCATCCACTCTTTTTCGATAGCTTCGATAATTTCCGATGTGAATTGAAGCCGAGTAATTTGTTTTACAGTTGTATTTGAGACATATAAAATATAAGAGTTCAGCACCATTCTTCCAAATATATTGAATACTACTTTCTTCCAATATTTTAGGGTTCTTCGCTCGTCCAAATATACATATAACATTTTGTCCGACTCATCCACACCTCCCATGTATTTATTATAGTCATCAATCATGCTCGGTTTCACCTTTTCGTATTCAAAATTTCTTTTCTTTTTCTTGATCGTCACGTTATCAGTATCTGTATTGGATGAGATCAATATGACTGGATTTGGTTTGGACTTTTTGTCTCTAAAAGAACACATCAAAATATCTTTATGTGCTAAGTATTTGGCTTCTCCTACGGTTGCTTTCTTAGCTTCTGGAGGAATCTCTTTTCGATTGCGTCTTATTGTTCCAGTTAGGTATGTATTCTGTTTCAATAGGGATTTGGCCAGATGTAAGCTTGTGAAAAAATTATCTGTAAACAAATGGTAACCTTTGTTTAGATAATTTCCCATCAAAAGCAATTTTTCCACTACTGTAAATCCAAGACCATATTTTTCCACAGAATCTTTATCGTCTGTGCTTTTAGCTCCCTTGTAGCAGTAAAATCCCAAGCAATATTTAGAAACCGAATCGCAAAGCATCCAAAATTTGATCCCCCATTTATGATGTTTTTTGTTTGGGATGTATTGTTTTATGGCACTTTGGCAGTGAGTACCAACTAACGACTCATCGATAGATAGTTGTTGGTTCGGTATATAATGTCGCTGGAATACAGTATTTGCGTGTTTGACAAGCACATCAAACCTGCCACATGGGTCATAATTTGGATGGCTTGGTTCAAATAATAAACTATTGTCAACCAAGTGAAAAAACTTCAAAATCAGCTGAAATCGATCCCTTGAAAACATTTTTCCAAACCATTGTATGTATCGGGAATTTTTTGTCCAATAACTATAGACTGTTGGCCTTCTCGTAATCCCCATTTCCAGTAATACTGCAATAAAGGCTTTTATTTCGAGTACTGTAGTCGGTTTCCACTTTTTTATTCGAGAATTGGCAGAAACTGCATGTGAAGCAAAAAACTGGGTAGCATTTCGATTTGTTTCCTTTACGATGGTTTCGAGCAATGGCGTAGTAAAAAATAAATTAAAATAGGTTATTGGTTTGGCATCAGGAGGAGGTGCCCATTTAGGTCCCGGAGTCTCGAAAAAATTATTTGTTGCTTTGGAAAACACTTTTGTCAAGGGAAAATTGCTGAAAGTTGGTGTGTCGTCTGTTTCTGAAGATGAATTTGAATTTGAAGTAGAAGACTCACTTACAATCCTCAATCTTCTTCTTCGGTGAAGTATTATACTGCTATCATCACTGTCCGTTGTTTCAATCTCCATACAATCAATTGAGATCGAATCATCATTCGAATTAGAAGCACGTGACATGGTTATTTATTGATAAATAATTTAAAATAACTGTAAAAACTTATTTTAAAAATTATAAGAAGACACTCACTCTTTGAATGGTACTTGACGACTAAAAAAGTAGAGCACAAAACAAAATAATAACAAATTGTAAACAAACGGATAAGGGAAAAGTAGAGCACAAAACAAATCACAAAAACTTAATATTTACTCTTAACTTATTACTCTCACGGAGCATCAAAAGCACACTAAAGAGCGCAGCAGTTTTGCGCCGCTTAGCATTTTTCGACACAAACTCTAAAGTCAGTTTTGCGCCGCTTAGCACTCTAACGGTTAAGATACTAACACCTGCACTAACACTTAGCAAATAGTTTTTACTCATATGTAACTTTAATTAAAGTGGCGGCTGAAGGCCTCGTAGCCAGTGCTGCGTTTTTATATTTATGTAATAAAACTAGTTTTGTTATATAAATTTAATAAAATAAAAAAAAAAAAAAATAAAAAAAAAAAAAAAAGAACTCAACAATGGAAGTCGATTCTCTATAATCAGCTTTAATTCGGGTATCACATTGCAAATCGATCAATTCCATTTGTAAGTATCGTGGCGCTTCAAAATAATCGAAATCAAAAGGCGCCGCGAACATATCAAGCTTTGATTTTATTGTACGCAACTCAACAAATCGTTCCTGAAACTTTTTTTCGAGGTTTTCAAGTTCTGCCACATACTTTGTTACGTCTACGTCTTGGCGTTCAGTAAGTGTTTGTAAACACGGAAAAAAATCGAAGCCTTTTTCTTTTACGAGTAACTGTCGTATCCATAATGATATTTTTTTTTGAATGCTTCAATTTCCAGATTTTGATCCGCTCATGGATTTCGCACCATCGGTGGCAACGCAAACCACTTTTCGCCATAATACACCCATGTGTTCAGCACATTCATTGACACATTGAAATAAATCTTCACCTTTAGTCCCTTTCATTGGAATAATGTCCAAAAGATCTTCGCATATATTTAGGTGGGCATCAACTCCTCGGATAAAAATCGCTAATTGGGCTATGTCGGATATATCTGTACTTTCGTCAATTGCCAATACAATCGCTGTGAATGACTTTATACGCTCTTTTAACTGTGATTCTGTAATTTCCGCCATTTCATCTACACGTCTACTTATAGTTCTACGAGATAAGCACATACCCTCATATTTAGATAATTCTGAAGGGGACAAAATTCCTACTGCTTTTAATATACAAGACTTCACCAATTCGCCATCCGAAAATGCACGATTCTCACGAACAAGGTTTAACGCGATTTCATAAGTTGCACGCTTTACATCTACAACGTAAACTTCGCTTTCCTAAGAAATTAAAAAAATTTGTAATAATTTTGAATTTTTCCAACCTTCTGTAATTCGGCTCATCGCTTACCGCTATCGAATCGGGCTCTTGGTTTAGACCAGAGTTCCCCAAACTTTTTTGTGTCGTAGACCCCTTGCCATGTTTTTCCGTGTTGGGTAGACCTCCTGCTTACCTGATATTGATTTCCTGTAAATTTCTAACTGTAGTGAAGTTTAGTGTTAAAAACTTAAAGTAAAAACACATGTTAATTTATACATTTATTAATTGAATATTAATTGAATTTAAATTAAAACTACTCAAAATAAAATTTTGTATCTGTTATGTAAAATATACGTAACAGAAAATAAACTATAAATAAAATAACATAAGCAATAAGTCAATATTTTTAGTGAGAAGGATAAACCTGATGCTTTAATAATAAATTATCAACATTTGGCGTCAATTTTTAATCTTAAATCTCCACGGCTAATGATGTCCAGTCTGTTTCTTTTTTTCGTTAGCAGATTGGTAACAGCGCTGAACCCCCTTTCCACTAGGTATGACGATGGAAAGGAAATTAAAAATTTCCTTGCTATATTCTATATTACGGGATAAGTAACGGGTATGTTGTTTTGCAGCCAGAATTGCTGATATCCGTTTTTAAACTGAACCTTCAGTTCTTCGTTTGTACTTAGTTCAGTTAGTTCCTCTTGTATTATGACATTCGTTTCTTCTATGTCACCATATGGATTAATTATCCACGGTGGTATTACCATAGTCAAAATATTCTCAAACCTAGATTCAAAATCTGAATAGAGAGCATTTAAATGTTGAACGTAAGTTGAAACGTCGTCTTCCTGGGGAACTGAGAAAATTCGCCCCGTCCAATATTATACAATTTTTTATGTCGTTCACATCGGCATAGTCGTAAACGAACTTCCGCGCAGCGCTGTACGTGAAGCCATGTTGAAGGTTAGAACACACCTTGAAGTATTCTGCTATTTCATTTTCCTGTTTCTTTGTAAATACTCGTACTTGGTTGGAGTTGTACTTTGAATAGAATGGAAATGTTTCGTCGTCTGAAGAATTTCCAGAGTCATCAAGTGCTTGGGTTTTTTCTTTGTTCATGTTTGCTATTCTGTCTCTTAATGTAGTGCGACTTAAGCCATATGTTCGCGCGGATTCGCTTACGTTAAATTTTTTTGCAAGAACATCCTTAATAAGGTACGTTTCACAACTATAGGACATACCTTACCCTCATAGATTTCGGCGTGAAATAATTATGGGTCGTACTTGTAAAAAACAAATAAAAATATGAAAACGTAGCAAACGCTTCTAAGCTTGCATCTATAATACTTTTATTATCTGACCGACCCGTTTGTGAATGTAATATTGCTTTAAATTAAGAGTATAATGTTTTGGCCCTATATTATTCGTTTCATGACTATAGGACATATAACAAAATAACAAAAGAAAAACGGTTTAAAATTATTTGTTTATTAAATTGTGTTTCCATTCGTTTGAATACATTTGAATATTCTTTTTGGCATAGAATTAATTAAATTTTTAAGGAGATTTCCATCTAAAGCATCCCATTCTCGTAGAATGGCAGCTTTTAAATCGTCAACTTTATTATACTGCTGATTTTCAGCATAAACCTTCCTGGCTAGCAGGCCCCAAATATTCTCTATTGGATTGAGATCCGGAGAGCATGCTGGCCAGCCCAAAAGAGGGATGTTTTTGTCTGAAAACCACCCTTTCATTTCCCGACTAGTGTGGACTGCAGCATTGTCCTGCTGGAAAATCCATGACTTCTGCCTGTTTGCATTTAAAAAAGGCAGCAGACTGCATTGGAGCACGTTTGTGTAGTCCCGGCTTTTCATTTTGGAGGAAACGAATTGCAGCTCCAACTTCGAATCCATCGAAAAAGCTCCCCAAACCATAGCCGATCCACCACCAAAATTTCTCTTAGAAAAAATTTGGGGCTCCTTTCTTAAATCTCTCCAATAGCCACGGTTGCCATCAGGGCCATCAAGATTCCATTTTTTCTCATCTGAAAAAATTATCTAAAGTGATAGAAATTTTTTTACAATTAATTATAATCCGAACCATTTTTTGAGTGTGGTATTACGTACCTGAGACCAGTCCGTGGCCATGTGTTGTTTGGCGAATTCCATTCGAGCAGCTTTGTGACGAGCAGTCAAATGCGGTGCCAACTTAAGTTTTTGGCGGCATATGTTTGGGGCTTGATGGAGCACCCTCCAAATCGTTGATTTTGACACCTTTTTTGAAGTTAAATTCACCAGTTGCGAACAACTTGTAGATTTATTACTGGCATTTTTTATTATTACGCGACGGTCCCGATCAGAAAGCTTCGGTTTCGGTCCTCTGCGTCGTTTTGTGTCATATTCTGCCGGATTTGATAAAAAATTTGTCACCACGTGCCGGCTGCGACTTAATTTTTTCGCCATTTCTGTGACGCAGAAACCCTCCTCATCCAACGCAGTAATTTTACCTCTCTCGAATTCGGAAAGTTTTGAACCACGTGGCATATTGACATTTATTGTCTTTAAAAACTATTTTAATTAAAAGTAGTACTCAGCGAACACGTGTATGCACTTTAAAGCTTCAATTCCTAATGCGTTCTATAGTTATGAAACGGGAAAAGTAGTAACGAATTGCTCTGACTCGTACTCAAAGTAACGGTACAAACAAACACAAAAACACCACGATGAAAAGTTGTTGTTTATTGATACTAAGAAGAATAACGGTATTATTCCATATATTCATTTATTTTTACAGAGTACCTACATATTTTTGGAGTAAAGATTAAATATTCATGTTATGTGTCCTATAGTTATGAAACGCACCTTAGCAAGTTCAATTTTTTCCTCATCCAAATTGCTACGGTTAGTTTTTCTCTTATTATAGTTCCGAACCATGTTGCTACTAACAACTTAAACGTAAAATTTTATATAAGTTTATCTGAGTCTAACTCATGGGTAGGTTGCATTTTTCAGTGGCGCATTTACCCCATGGGGCACAACCGACGCCGAAACTGCCTCGCCTGTAGCCTGGCGAATGTGCCCCAGGTGCAGCCACTCTTCCAATTTTTTTTTTTTGCACTCCACAGCACTTTTGCAAAACTAGTTTTAAACTTTATTTAACCCTACATAGCTAACGTTATAGAACTAACTTAATAAGCTAACCATTCGACTTTTTGACGAACATATTTTAATATGATTTTATATTTAACTACTAAAAGGTATTGAAACTTTTATTTATTTATTTTTGGTTTATACGATATAAATAAAGTAATCAATAGAGAAATAATTATATTTATTTATCAATAACGTACAAATTATAGTATTAATGAGACCTACAATTTATTGAGATCAATTAGGCACTTAGCTTCTTAAACCAAAAAGAACAAAAAAATAAAATAAACTAACCTTTTCTTCTTATAAAATTAATAACTTTACAACATATAGAGAGAAAATCAATAATAGGAACTTAGATTTTTTTGGCACAAGTTGGGCAAAAATCAATGTTATGTGCACCACATATAAGTTAATAAATTATAAATTTATTTTAGTTTTTGAAAAATATTTACGAGCTGAGCTCTTTATTCATTCAATTATCTTTTTACACTGACCAGTTAAAATTACAATGCCTCTTATAAATAGTCTTAAGCTGGTTTACATGATTCTTATTGATCAGCATTTCTTATGCTGGTTTACATATTTATTTATTGATCAGCATTTCTTATGCTGGTTTACATAATTATTTGTTGATCAGCATTTCTTATGCTGGTTTACATATTTATTTATTGATCAGCATTTCTTATTATTTGGCACAGTAAAGTAAGCATAAATGATTTATAAGCATTTAGCTGCAATGTAAGCAGTCATGAAATATGCTGACTAAATATTGAAATATGATAACTGATATGAAATAACTAAATATTGAAATATGAATAAATGTTGCATTAACTTATAGGAATGTTGCAACTGCTGCAATTGTTCTTCGTCATGCACCGTTTTTCATAGGAGCACACACCACAGCTCTTTCTTTTCTTTGCTGTTGTATCTCCAGACGTCATAGAACTTCTACTGTCCGATGGAACAGATGCGTGGTCAATTGGATCTTCAGTATTTTGTTTAGTATTCAGCACATCTCGTATTAGGTCCTTTATTTTTCGTGTCATCGTTGGTTTTCGAGCCTATGTTTTAGCCATGGTTCTACAAGTTGTTCATGTAGCTTCTTCATGTAGCTTCTTCGGGATAAAGGCTTTCCTCCAGATGCCAAAATATTATGGCAATAGATGATGTAAGAGTTTATACCACATATATTCAGCATTCCGTAAAACATGCACATGGGCCATAGGTTAGTTTTACGATTGCATGACATATTTGAACACATCTGGTCAAAGGTGTCTACCCCACCTTTTGTTGAGTTATAAAAATGAATGATGTTTGGTTTATTGTTCGTTGGATTCACAGTTCCTTCCTCGTCGCATGAGGACACCAAATAAACCATCTTGCTCGGCTTGGGTTTATATGATAAAAGAGTAAGTGGCCCATCATAGCAAAACATGGAAGTTCCGACTCTTCTAGCTCTATTGTTCTTCATCGCCTCTGGTATTTCTTTTTTATTTGCCCGCAAAGTTCCGACAATAGTTAACTTGTAAGGTTGCTGTAGCAAACTTTTGGCTAATGGGATAGACGTAAACCAATTGTCAGTGGTTACATTTCTGTTTGATCCATGAATGCTGCGAGTAATCTCCTTGACAACATATTCTCCGAGGGGTAATCCTCCTGTATTAGTTCCCTTTCCGAGATATGGCATGGCATCAATCATATAACGAGTACCACTGTCACACATCATTTCAATTTTCAGGCCATACTTCGCCGGCTTATTGGGGATATACATTTTAAATTTGCAGCACCCTCGGAATGCCAGCAGTTGCTCATCAATAGTTACATTGGTACCAGCAATATACTTTTCTCGACACTGCACCATGAGAATATCCCATATTTTTCGTATTGGTGTGAGTACATCAGACTTTGAGTTCTTAGATCACGATCATCAAATCTAATGCACCTTGCAAGAAAATCAAACCTTTCACGACTCATACAAGATACATAGCGAGTTCCGCAAAATTCTGTACTAAATAATTCATCGCTTGTGAGATGATTATCCTTAAGGGCAGCTGCCAATATAAATATGCCAAAAAGAGCTTTCAGTTCTTCCTTGCAAACATTATTTTGAGTTGAAGTTTCAGTCTTATAGGTTTGTTTCCTAATGGCAATTTCAACATTGGTCCATTTTAAGATTTCGTCACAAATTTCGTCAATCAGAAAAAATTCAAACAATCCTAGGGGTTGTGTAATATTTTTCACTGATCTGGTTGGCCCTCTTGCCATACGGACAATATTTATAACTGAAGTTCGCGATGATGTCTGTCATTTTCTAGTTGACCAAATATGATGATTTTTGCCTCGTAAGCTATTTTGAGATAAGATAATAATATGACTGGATGCTGCTGATGAACCTTCGTGTTGTAGATTATCGGGTGGATTGGTGTTGGATGGATTTTCATTTGGCCCTTCAACGTCTGAAGATGAAGAACCCTGTTCAGAGTCTTGGTTCAAGGGTTCGTCTTGGTAGTCGCTTTCCACATCATCCAATGATAAATTATCCTCCGTCTTAGTGCCAGAAAAATCGTCACACTCTTCATTTTCGAGTGCCGCAACTATATCTCCCTCTGTGATTGTTGGCCTCACAGTTTTGCTCGAGTAGTGCCGTCCTCGTCTAAGTTTGACACTTAACGTTTCCATTAATTGACGTTGGCAATATTTTAATGATTAATATATTGCCAACGTCATTTATTACATTATATGTAATCAATTTTTTACTTCATAGGTACTTTTATAAATAATGTATATATATTTTAATATTATAAGATCCACTATCGTGGACCCCCATTTTCATTTCATGGGCCCCCAAATTTTTTTTTTTGCTGACGCAGACCTCTTGCAGGCTGTCATAGACCACCAGGGGTCGCTATAGACCACTTTGGGAATCACTGATTTAGCTGAACGAATATATTGATTTTGTAAGGAAATCCTGTCGAATTGTATTATTGATCTATGTTTGTTTAAGTTCCTCTAACCAAATAAATATTATTATCCTTAAGAAAATGAAATACTAGTTTTTATTTTTATCAACAAGTTAGTTAAGTACTCTTATATGTATATGTATATATATTACAATACTATAAATAATAGGTATTTACATTTTCTGAAATGAAAAAAAATATATATAAAATTGTAAAAGCACGAATTACGAAATTGTTCTCATATTATAACAATTTCTCACACGACTTCGATATTGACATCGATTAAGTCATTGCGATTTACCTGATTTTTAAAACACTAATCTCAATCCATCGTAATTAAGTGAAAATTGTAGTGGTTTAAAAATCTAGGCTCAGGTGCTACCTGAAAAAGAAGATAAAAAGAAAATCTGAAAGATAGAGAAAAAAAAATTTGGAAAATAGGAAAAATAAATATAAATAAATACATATTAGAATAAAGAATAAATAAACGCTGGTTTTACTTACCCTAAGGACCTGTGCAACTCTCCTTGTTGGACCCTGACCTACAACGTACGACAACTTTTTTAGTTTATCGTTGCGCTTCTGACACCTAACTCGGGTATTTTCTTGCCGTAAAAGCTATTTTGCATTTTTGAATAGAAGTACATATATCAAAAAGTCGAGTAGCTTGATGCGATGATCTTGACATTCGCCAGATATTGCGAACCAATCGGGAAATACTTCTTCGGTTTTTTGTTTTATAACTGGCAACATTACATTGCGAATATTACCTGCGTGAGCATATTTTGCAAAAAGCTGACGGTACCACATCATCTGAAGGCGACACACTTCGAATACCCTGTCTTCAGGATTCACCAGTCTCAAATCGGTGTCATCCGTGAAATTTTTAGACCTTATCAGGGCTTCGGAATGCAATTTTAAGTCTCCTTGTGTTTTCATCATAATGTGGGCGCATTTATCGCATTTTAGCTTACACAGTAATTTTTGGTAAATACCATAGCCAGTGTAATAACGCTGCACCTGTACCTCAGCTATATTTGGTTCTTCGGCAAAATTCTCGTCTGCTACCTCTATATTTCTAAAACGAGTTGCTCATTTAGCGGTTCTCCTACTTCTTCCTCCAGATGATGATCCTCAGTCCCTAAATTCCAGTCTAAATTAATATCTTCATCATCTTCGCAATTATTGCCTTTGTTTTCGAACCGCTGTCGTAAAATTTTCATAGATATCAATCGCGCTACTATGTACTGCACTTCGTGTGCTGTGGGATGAGTATTAATACCCTGACTAGCTCGGACCTGATAAAACAAATTTTCTAGACAATCTTGGTTTAACATTCCAAGGAGAATAAATTTTAGATTTTGATGCTGTTGAAAAAGTTCCTCGCACAATTCCAGCATGGATTTTATTGTAGTACGAAAGCCTTGGATACATTTAATAGTAGAATATGCACGCATTGTAGACATTGGACTAAAGAACTCGAAGTAACTTAATAGTCCTTCAACTTTGCCCCTACCATCCCGCTTCAGAGGAGTCCTTAATGGATTTTTTGACTATAAATGGTTTGCATCGAGTTCATCAAAAATATCATTCATTTCTTTAACAAATATCTGCGTGGGCTTGGCAAAATTTATCAAGTTTTCGTCATTACCAAATAAATTTTGACTACACATCATGTCAATACCTGACGCTACCGAATTGCTCAATACTTGTGTTGCGCGTGAAACGCTCATTTTTTCGAAAATGCTTGGGTAAATATGAGCCTCCGTCAATTTTGGGCAAATTTTAAAATTGGAATTCTTTTGATTAATATCAAATAACTTCCTAATGACCTTAAAGGTTGCAGTGCCATGGGCGGTTGGCATATCATATTTCATAAATACATTACGGATGGACTTTATGAAAAAAGTGTTAATTTCAGAAATCTTCAATTGATTAAATAAAGTTATATTCGCAGGCCCTTGATCGCAAATCATAACTTTTATATTCATTCCAATTTTCGTAATTGTGGAAATGTTACTCATCACAATTTGATGTAACTCTGCACCATTAAAACCATTTTTGGAAATATAGTAGGAAAATACATACTTCCACTTAGAGCACAACCCCTTAACCATAAAAAAACAACATATATAAAACTAGAACCCGCACTCTCCGGAGATTTATAGTTTTCAAGAAATTTATTGTTAAAATTGTGTAATTTAGCGAAAGGATATTGTTGTTTTGAATACAAGTATAAAAACCAGTAAAAATACGTTTGTGACCATATATTTTATGAATTGAAGTGAAATTTAGAACAAAATACATATATGTATTATATTGTACCAATTTATAAGTGTATTGTATTATAATGCGTGTAAATATTGAAAGTTATAAAAGTTGTTCATGAGCCATGAGAGTGGGAACCGCTCCATTCTTAAGATACTTTGGTCCCACGGCATCCTCCTCAAAATGTTGAATGCATTCAAATGAATTATGCATTGGTATTTGCATTGAGGGTGAGATCCGCAAATTCTCCTTCCACAAATTTGATAATTCCCGATTTTTGGGAAATGCAAAAGAACCAACGTTTTGTTTACTATTACACTCCCGAACACGACATTTTGAAGCTTTAGGCATTTTTTGTTTTATTAATTAGTTATTAATAATTTCAAAATGTTTACTTCACCGTGCACGTGCACTCACAATTGCCTTTCTTTTCGAATTAAAATTCAAACCAAAGATCAATTGGTTACATGGAATCATAAGAGCTTTCCAATATTTGGCGCAATTTTCATATAAACCTAATATACACTGAAGAGCAAAACTGTAACAAAATGTAATACTTTCTATTTCAACACATTTTTTTTAGACATGTTTTAACAAATCAAATAGTTTTTTTGCATAACTTTATTGGCATGTATGTACTCTCTCTCTCAAACCGGTTTGGTGTCAATGCAACAACAACAACACTAGTAGCAAGCAATAATGCAAATAAAGACAAATGTTACAGTTTTGCACTCAACCCATTTTTTATTTTTTACAATAAATAAAATAAATATTAATAAGATGTCCAATATCCTTTGGATTTTTTCAGCTCGTGGATACGATTGGGCATACTTCGTGTATACCTCAAGACAAAGTCAGTCGGAATAGCATCCCATACATCGCGTGTTCGGTCCCACAGCTCATTAACTCCACTGGGTGGACTTGAATATTCGGCAAGCTTCGATTTTACATGACTCCATAAATTTTCGATTGGGTTCATGTCCGGTAATTGTGGAGGCCACTTCAAGTTACGAAATTTTTGGCGTTGCATCCAATTTCGTACAACATGTGCGGTGTGCTTAGGGTCATTGTCTTGCTGAAAAATTACTTTTTCAGCAGCAAGACCCATACTTTCCACTACATCCGGCAGATTTTGTTGCAATATGGCCAGGTATTCCTCTTTCCGCATTATACCGTCTATTCGTACTAAAGGACCCACACCATTTTTGGAAATGCAGCCCCACACCATAATGGAGCCACCACCATGTTTTACTGTCTGCTTGATGTGATGTGGCTGGACTGCATTTGGGTCTTTAACCCAATACCAGGCCCGACCATCTGACTGAAATCGATTGATTTTGGTTTCATCAGACCAAATAACCTGCAATCGTTTTGAAATTTTATGAAAAAAGGTCTTTTATAATCCATTTATAAAGACGTACCTGATCCCAATCTTCAACTGTCCAGCTTTGGTGAGCCGCAACAAAATCCCGCCTCAACCGCACATGTCTTTTTGTCAGCATTGGCTTGGTTTTCTTCTCCGCTGCCTTTAGCCCCAGTTTTGACAGGCTGCGCCTGGCTGTCCACTGACTGGCATCAATATCCAGCATCTTTAGTGCTTCTTTGGGAGTGACCGCCTTGCTGCTTGTTACCAAATTTGCCAGATGGCGGGCATCGCGGTCGCTTATCTTCCTTGGCCGGCCTCCTTTGTTACTGGGAACAGCGTCTGGTACATTTTTCCGCAGCCTTTGCACAGCCATGTGGCTCACTTCGAATTTTTTAGCTATTTTTCTTATAGACTCGCCCTTCTTCAGCAAATCAATTATTTGTTTACATTGTTTACAGCAATTGTTTACATGTAAACAATGTAATTGTTTACAAGCTAATTGTTTACGTAAACAATTCAAGTTAAGGTGCTCCCTTCAGGGAGCACCAAAAAATTATAGTTGGGGGCCAACCACTTGGCCCCTTTTTTATACTTACTCCTATTTTCCAATCCAGAGCAAGTAAAAATCTGTTGTGGTTACCTCCCGTTCAGAACTTAAAGCGTCTTGACAATTTATTATTATACTTAAGCTAAGCCTAATTCTTAATCTAACATAATGCTGACATAGCGGTTCGCACGGTGCAGCGGCGGTTATATACTAATGGTGCTGCGCATGTGTCATCTGATACGCATTGCTAGCGTTTTGCAGTCAGGTAGCTGCCTTAACTCCTCCCCCTTTAAGGGGTCAGTCTACTTTGGAGACTCGAAAAAAAGGCTATATTCGTGATTTTTTTTTTGAGAAAACTATAAATGATAGTAATATAAAATTTGTTTGATTTATTAAATACAGTCTTAAAATTCAGAAATAAATTTTTTTTATTCAATTTTATAGTATTTTTAGTAAAAAAATAGCAGTGAAGCGTAACGTCTCAAACATGGGTTGGTGAGGCAGCTCCATCAGAACTCAAGAACGGCTTGTCTGAAACAAAAAAATCAAAATGTTTCAGATTCAGTAAGATACTGGCTACAAAATGACCCTCGGATATTAGGTTTTAATGAAGACAAAAAAAATGGCTGATAAAAATGGAAAATTTTTAATAGAACGGTTTTTTTTTCGCATATTTAAAAAAAATATATAGTAAAAATTTAAAATTTCAAAACCCCCGAGCGTCAATTTGGTGCAAATTATGTCTAGAATAGGTGATCCAAATTTTATGAAAATCGGTTGATTAGTTTTTGAGATACAGTGGAGCTAGATTTTGAAAACGTTGTTTTGAGAAAAACGCGTTTAAAGTTTTTAAAAGTGAAAAAGTATGGAAAAATTTTACCTAAACTTAGTCTGCGATGCCTGCACCGTAAAGGAGGCCTTCTTCTTGCTCAAAATCATCAATTTCTTCAAGTCTTGCTTGCTTTCTTTTTGTTCTGGCCTCTTTTGAACAATCAGAACTGCGCCGGTTCGCAACTTTAATACGCGCGTCATCGCGATTTTCTGCGAAAATAATGGCGGTCGGACCGATTTTGACGCCCATCGTCTCCATTATTTTTAAAATGGGACGAAATCCTTCATTAAAAATACACGCCGAAACTTTGCAGGCAATTTCAACTATTTTTTTGCCATTGAACTTGTGTTTCGGCGCTATGTTCCACACACAGTTGTTGTAGCACTCGTTGCTATTTTGAGTATGGCCACCTAAACATCGTTCCAGCAGTTCGGTTTTCGTAAGATCCTCGTAAATCGGCTTGAGCACTTCTTGGACTTCTGAAGAAAGAGCAGGAGGATGTCTGTATACTGTTTTGAGTGCCTTCGCCTTGAGATACTTGCACCACTCGATCGAGCACTTTTGATGTTGCGGCTTGGTATCAGTAGAAATTTTATGGAAGTACCCAGCCCATATCTCACTTCGCATACCTTCAACACTATTCAAATTTCTTCTGACAGCTAAGCCGTAATTTTCTGACATCTCTTTCATCAATTTAATCGTCAAAGATTGCGTTTTCACTTCTGGCACTTTTTTTACGATAATTGTCTTTTTTTTCGTAATTACAGTTTTCTTCGGTGCGATTTTTTTTTCTTTTGCTTGCTTTAAGGCCTTTTTTTCTGTATCAAAGATTTTCTCGCTTCATTCGCACGTTTAAAAATACGCTTAGCTACGTGTAAAACACATTCTAATTTTTTCACTACGAATTCTTCACCATAGGGAGCACAATCCAACAGCATTTTGAAGGTTTTGCTATCACCGTCGCCTATGTAGAAACCATATCGCACAGCAAATTTTTCTATGGACCTTAAAAACATTTCCACTATGCCATCCACCTCCATCTTCCCTGAACTTCCGATGTGATTTGCTGTGCAATTAATTTTATGCTTCACAGACCAGGCTTGGAAATCTAATGTATTTTCTTTACCTTTCCATTGTTCACACCCTTTACAGTAAATTGATCGTATTTCAACATCGGCGACTTTTCCAGTGAATTTGAGAATGAGGGAAATTATACCAATTAGAGAAGAAAAACCTCTTTTCTCCCATGATCCATCACCAGAAACTGTTAAAACGTCCTCAGGCAGCCCTTTCTCCTTTTGTATTTCTTTCTCTTCGTTGATAGCTTTGCGCGTCACTAAATCGAAAATGTCGTTAACTGCAATGACAGTGCTGTCAACGATTTCATAGTAAACCTTCTTGTTCAAACCTTTGCCTATGTCCATCAGTCCACAAAACATATTGATTCCAGCTAGACCAATGCCCATTAAGCGCATCACAAATACGAGACGACGATTCACTTCATGACCAGTATTGATCATCGGGCACGAATCGATGTATTTTTCGCCACACGCACAACTCACACACAACTTAAAACCTAAGCCACGTTCTCCATATTTAGAAAAAGAAATTCCTCCGTTGCAAACTTTGCACTGTATATAATTCGTTAACGTTGAAAACACAAGAAAACTTAAAATGCAGTAACTGCTAGCTGGATCTGTGTGCACATCGAACCTCTGGTCCGTCGCATTTTTCAATTTTTCTGCTGATTTACTGGTTACTTTGGTAGTTTCAACTTTATCCGAGTGTTGATTACCAGTAAACTTTCGCTTTTTGCTTCGACCTGGATGAGCTGTTGTCTTTTTACCCATGATTCACACCGATGCTACTCGTACGCAGTTAAAACGAATACTAATGCTCAAATGACGATACAGTTTTTTTAGCGTTAGTTTTTACTCTAAAGTCTTACCTAAAACTATACTTCTATTTCAAGAAAGACTAAATACACTCAAAAATATAAGGAGCTTATGCAATTTGTGATGCGAAGCAGTTGTTTCACGAACAAAAACAACAGACGAGATTAAAAGGCTGAAGGTTCATCGATGCACGCTATACGCGCAGGTAGACGAAATAAGGTACTGATGTTCAGGTAAAAAAAAAATAGTTAGAGTGCTCGGATTTTCTTAAAATTTTTACACAATATTTCTGGATATATATACTTTCAAATTATGCAAAAAAAAAAAAATTGAAAAATTTTAAAGTGACAAAGTAGACTAACCCCTTAAAGATCTGCGTCCCGCAGATGACAGCGTTGTAGCCTAGGGGTTTCAGTTGTGGCGGGGGAAGCAGGAAGTTGATGAATTTCAGCTACACTGACAATTCTGGGTATATCTACTCCTGAGATGATTTTCCGCCAGATCATATAGCAGGCTGATGCTAAAATTATAAGGACAATTCCGTCCGTTGCCCAAGAGAGGTGAAAGTTCCAGGAAAGCTTCTTAAGTTGATTTATGTTGTCCAGATAAGCTAACCTTTAAGCCATCATTTGTGACATTTGACAAAACAGATGGTAGTACTTGTGAAGTTCTAGCAATCGTGCTCGAAAATGTTTGATTGCCCACTTGCACCGTCTCGTTATTAATGCGAATGAGGAAGGTGCCGTTTAACGTTGCCGTTTGGGTTTTGCCCCACACTATTCCTTGAAAATTAGTCAAGAATATTGTATTTTCCTCGATGAGTTCCATAGTAGTGCCCTTATCGGGATCGAACTGGCAACGGGCATTGCCTCCTTTGATCAATCTTGGCAAACAACTATTCTCTGGTAGTCTTTCTATTGAACTTTTGTCACAGATAGTGGAATTGTTAATGGAGAAACAGTTTGTCGTCACGCCATAAGTTTCATCTCGGTTGATAAGGACTTCTCTGTACTCAAGAACTACGCGCCTCCCGTCCAATGTTGTAGGACTAGCTAACAGAAGCCGGTATTTTTCAGGTTTGACTTTTGGCACCGAAAGTACATAGAGAAGAAGGGTGCCGTTGGAGTAAAAGGACGGGCTTGCGTATTCTGCAGCTTCAACCAGGTTCTGATATGGGAAGGCATTCTCTTCGAAAAATATTCTTTCTATCTCCTCTCTATCCAATAGGTTTATATCAACAATTCCGGATTTCGCCATCTGAGCTGCACGTACGATTTCTGATACTTGCTCCTTTAGAAGTAAAACCTTATTGAATATAATTGCACCCCAACCTTCTCCATTAATATTTGTCATCTGGATTACTTCCTGCGTTGCATTAAATAAATTTTTATTTATGACGTATTGGTTGTTGTCATTCGTCATCAATTCGTTCTGGTTTTTAACGATATAATCCCAATCTGCGGCATCAGGGGATCCCGCAATCCATTTCCATGCGGATCCAATCCAATTGATGGATCGTGTTTTTCTTGTTTTTTCTCCTGTCAATTCAATGAGGCGCAGACGTGTTTGGTTTAATTGGAAGTCGATGAGTGATTTGGCTGCTTCTTTTCCGATCCTCTTCTTGAACAGAGTTGTTAATTCTGCCAACACGGTGTCGAAGTATTTTAGGTCAATAGCGTGGATTAATTTAAAATGGCCGCTGATGACATAGCCGCTACCGTGCTCCACCGTAACAATTGGGGATTCATATTGAAAAATGCTGAATTCGATTGAGGCGGGGATTAGCATTAACTTATCTTGCAATGAAATTTCAAGTTTAAAGATATTCTTATAATAATTTGTTCTAAAACTATTGTAGTGCTTTAAACCTCTAGGCAATTTTAATATGTTCTATTTTTCTTTTAAATTTTACTTTTACTTTAAAATTTTGTGTATTAATTCTTATTTCGTTTTCAACGTTCCATTTAATAGTTAAAAGAAAAAAAATTAATTATAATTTTTTCTTCTTTAAAGTGCCATTCTTTTTCTTGAATGCTCTCTATTCATTTCATCATACCCATGAGGAGTCGAACCCCGATATTCAAAGAATATCCACCAATTTTATGGGTTGAGAGTGTTATTTTTATTGTATTTATCAGGCATGTTCTGAAAATCGCGCGATTTCAATTCGGATCCGAAATGGCAATTCGTACGATTTTGTTTTGGGTGTTCTGTAATTCGTCCGATTTCATTTAAATTCGAATTTAAGTTCGAAACAGCTGATTTATCTTTGGCAATTAAACAAACCAAATGACAAAAGAATTCGTTGGCAAAAAATACGAAATTATTTCAAAATAAACGGATTTAATTAAAAAATTATCATGTTTTTTATGGCAGCTTATGTGTTAAACGAACAGGAGCAAGATTACCAAAGTAGAATAGATAGGCGGCGTTTAAGAGACCATTCGAATCCTCTCAGTGCACCGGATTCTACGTAAGATTAGAAATGGTTATACTTTGTGGCATTCATTAAGTTTTTCTACTTTAGATTTGTTTCCAACTATCGCCTAAACAAGTACGCTTTTTTAGAAGTGCTGAATGAAGTAAAATCTTTCGTCAAGGAAACGTCCATACCTATTTTATTAAAGCTGGCAGCAAGTCTTAGGTTTTTCGCAGAAGGTTCCTATCAACGTTCCGTCGGAAAGGATACAGATATTGCTATGGGTAGAAGCACAGACTCAAAAATATTATTCGAAATGATCAATGCTTTGGAAAATGTTCTGTGTCCTAAGTGGATTAAGCTGAAAATGTCTGAAGAGGATTCTAGAAAATCAAAACTTAATTTTGTAGAAAAATTCGGTATTCCAGGAGTAATAGGGTGTATTGATGGAACACATGTGGCTCTGATAAAACCTTTTGAGAACGAGCATCTTATTTTTACCGAAAAGGATTTTTTAGCATAAACGCAATGATTGTAAGAATGAATTTAAATTGTGTTTCTAAAATTTAAAATTTACTGCCTTTATTTTACAGATTTGTGATTTTGATATGATAATAAGAGCAGTAGATGCAACTCGGCCTGGTGCAAGCCATGACGCTTTCGTATTTAGTATGAGCAATGCAAAACACTATTACCTATCGCAGTATGAAGCTGGTGACCGAGGGTCTTGGCTACTGGGAGATTCTGGTTTTGGTATAGAGTCATTTCTACTGACTCCATATAGAAACCCAGGCCCAAGATCGGCAGAACACAGATTTAACCAGCAGCATGCAAAAGCACGTAACATCGTTGAGCGTGTTATAGGAGTATTAAGAAGTCGGTTTCGTTGTTTGAGAACTACCCTGCCATATACGCCGCAAAAGGTAGTGAAGATAATAAATGTTTGTTGCGCACTACATAACATATGTAGGAGTAATCAAATAGATGACATTGAAACAGAAACCGTATTAGAAAACAATCCAATTGATGAGGAAATTGCTGAAAATGAGGAAAACAGTAGTTTATATAGTGTTGGCAGAAATATAAGAGACTCTATTGCTAGAAATTTAATATTATGAAACATAAAATTTATTCATATTAAAAGTAAATATATACATAACAGTTCAATAAGTTTCTTTTATATTTATTTTTTAGTCTCTATCTCAAGCATTTTAGTTTTAATATTAACTGTTTCCTGTTGCAACTGCTCCATTTTGAGGTAATGTCTTTGCTTTTGCTCTATACTTTGAGTCTTCAAGCGATTTTGCTCTGCCAGCAATTCATTTTGTTTCTCAACAGCACGACGAAGTCGTCGAATCTCTTCCCTTTCATCTTCCTGCGATTTTGCAATCTTGTGTTGGTTTTCGCAAATGTTATCTAAAGTGGTGGATATTTTCTCCATACAACTAATATAGATTGCGTTGCCATACACGACTGAAGGCTGTCCAGCGTTGACACTCGTGGCCTTTTTGCAGCTCTCGGGGTAGCCACCGCTTCCCTACTTGTTTGGGGACGTTCTTCCTCAGATTCGATAGCGCTATTATTTTCTTCTGTCCCAAAGCTTCTAGAATGGCTTATGCCCTCAACGGCTGCAAAAATTCCACAAGTTCTTGCAACACATTCTTCGTTGCTCGTCAGTACATGCTTATTAAATGGTCCACCTCCTGTTGCCCTCGATTCTAGATTGTTATGGGCAACCTTTTTCCGAATGCACCCCTTCCAGTCAGACCATATCTTGAAAAAAGACAACTCAAAAATATTTATTTTAATATTTGACTAAATACTTACTTTTTTCCATCCATTAAAATCTTTTTGGGGCGGCCCTTCTGCATTTAGCAGCGTCGTTAGCTCTTTCCACTTTTCCTCAACAGCAACTCTGTCGCCCTTCGAAAATTTCTTCGCCAAATCTGGATGAGATTCCATAAACTCGACTAAAATTAGCTCTTGCTTGGAGTTCTTGTGTTTTCCCCTAAAAGTTTTTGAATAAGTTTTAAATATTTTAAATAAACACTTTTATTTACATAAATATATGCAGTTATTTTGAGTAAATACTCACATTTTGATAAATTTATTTCAACAAACAGTTTTAAGAATGTCACAAACCACTAACGTTTAAGTTGCCGAAAATAAAACTGGAAAATTTTAACGATTTCGATTTCCAGAACAGGGTGAAAAAACGATTTGCTGATGTTCGGAAAAAAACGAAAACGGAACGATTTACAGAACATGTCAAACGATTTGAAAACGGAAAATGCGAAAATATTGCCCGAAAACGATTTGCAGAACATGCCTGTATGTTTCATTTCAACGTCTCAAAAAATATTTTTTTTTTTTTTTTGTTGTTTAGAGTGCCATTCTTTTTCTTAAATGCTTTCTATTCATTTCATCATTCCCATGAGGAGTCGAACCCCGATATTCAATGAATATCCACCAATTTATGGGTTGAGAGAGTTATTTTTATTGTATTTATTTTTATTTCAACGTATGTATTTGTATTTTTAATTTTAATGTGCCTTTTAAAGTGCCATTTTTATATATTGTATATATATATATATATTTTTTTTTTTAATTATAAAACTTTTTTTTTTCACATTTTCTTCAAGTTTGCCACATTTTTCTATACTTTCTTCATATTTTTCGTATTTCCCAATTTTTGTAACTTTTCTTTATATGGACATATTTAGTGTGCGCAAAAATTAAATACACTTGCTCTCTTCTTCCACTGCATTGGGGTTCTTTCCACATTGTTAAAAACGTTAGACCTATTTTTATTTAAACGAAGGTTATAACCCGAATATCGATTCATCATGATCCTAAATCTTGTGGCACTAGGATCTACCTCCGTGAGGGTTGGATATTGATTCATACTCTTACCTTGGCGTAAATTACTGTATGTCATTTTTTTTCTTTTTTTTTTATTGGCACGGCACGGCACGGATTTGTTTTTTGCTTAATTGACTTTGCTTACAGATTTTTTTCCATTCGGGTTCTTTCCTCCGTTTTGGTTTTCCTTTTGTTTTCTTCTCTCTCTCCTATAGATGAGAATAAACGAGTTTTTATCTTGTATGACTCTACTATTTTTTTAATTTTTTAATATTTTTGTTAATTAATACTTTTTTTTCTTATTTTTTAATATATTTTCTTTTTATAAGGAAAGAAAAGTCTTATGTTTTTTTTATTATTAGGTCACGGAAGGGCTATGTTATCCTTTTTAGTTACCCGCAATCAGATTGCGGACAACCTAGTAGGGCGCAGCTTGCTTCACCCAGTACTTGGCCCCATGCAATCTGCAATGTGGAAGGTTTAGCATGACTACTATTGCGGGCACACAAGACTGTAACCGACCGACATTATAGTCGCAGGAGTCCGTCCTAGTAGGCGTAGGCATACGGCCTCCTGTGGCAATTCTAATGTCACCGAGCGCAGACGAAAAATCGCTGTGGTGCAGTAACAAGTAACACTTTGTTTTATTTTCTTTCATCCTCGTGAGTAAATTGCCAGGAGTGGTGAATCGCTGAGCAATATACTCCGAGTTTTATATTTATTTATCGCACTAGTGCAGTTATAAGTAATATTTTGTTTTATTTCATTGACAAATTTAGCAATTTTTCTTTCGTCCTCGTGAGTAAATTGCCAGGAGGGTCCCCCCGTAGGTGGTGAATCGCTGAGCAATATACTTCGAGTTTAATATTTATTTTATAATTATCTGTTTTTTATTCGAAAGAGAAAGAAGACTACTTTCACCGAGCATTCACCCTTCACTGCACCTCACAAAGTTATCGTCGCACTCCGCTCCATTTTGCCGGATATTCCCTTACTAAACAGGGAAATCCTTTGTGAAGCCCGCATTGCGGCTGTTATTTTGCACAAGTGCGGCTTCACATTGCGGAAGGGCATTTTCAAGTGTTCGTGATTTTTCGTTTTGCGCCGTGAATCGTCGAGAGTTTTTTTTTGTTTAACACTTAATTTGATTTAATTTGAATTTATTTCAAATTCAGTTTTAATTTCCGTTTCATTATCTTCTATTATTGTTTAATTTTCACTCAAGTTGTTTACTTTTATTTTTACAATAGTTTTAATTTTAATAACATTTACTTAATTTGTTTAATTCTAATTTTAAATTTATATTTACTTTTTATTTCATATCATTATATTTTATTTTAGTTTATTTTACTTTAATTTCATTTTATTTTGTTAACTCCATTTTTTAATTTATTTATTAAATTTAATTTCATTTGAACTTGTGTTGGGCAGAGCCGAGAATCGTAATCAAGAAAAACACGTTTAAGTAGAATGGCGTTTATTCAAAGACTAAATATGTTATACAAAAAGATGAAAAGGAAAGAGAAGAAAATCTTGAAGCAGAGTTGCATTATAGGGTACGATCTATTCGTGTTGTAACTTTAAACCGATTACTTTTTCATCACTCTTCCTCAACACGAGTAGGTCGTTTACATAGAACTTGCATTAAAACCTAAAAGTTTTACAAATTTTTCATGTTTGATTTTGTTCAAATTCTTTGTAAGTACATCAGCAATCATCTCACTTGTACAAATGTATTCAATTTCAATTAAATTATTATTCAGTGCATCTCTAACAAAATGGTACTTAATATCTATATGTTTACTTCGTGAGTGGTAAACCGGGTTTTTCGCCAATTGCTGCGCGCTCAAATTGTCGCTGTAAACTCTAACTGGGTCACCGGAGCCACTTACGCCAATATCTGCCAATAAACGTCGTAGATATACTGCTTCTTTCGCAGCCGCTGCTAACGCGACGTATTCTGCCTCTGTGCTGCTGAAGGCTACGCTGCTCTGGCGTTTGCTCTCCCACGATATTGAACTACCGCCCAAGAAGAATACATACCCTGTGTATGACTTGCGATCGATACTATTACTGCCCCAATCGGCATCCACAAACCCTTCGATAGGCTTGCCCGTATGACGGTATACCAACTTGTAGTCTTTAGTCATTGCCAGGTATCGTAAAATATGTTTGATACCTGATTCGTGCTCTTTGTGTGGATTTTGATTTCGCTGTGCCAGTTTCGAGATTGAGTGCAATATATCTGGCCTTGTGCAAATAGCGAGATACATTAATGCACCGACTGCTGATTGGTACTTTGTAACATCGGCTTTAATACACGTCTCACTAGTGCACCTAATTTGAAACCCCACGTCTAAAGGTGTCTTCGCTGCTCGACAACTGGTCATGTTATACTTTTCTAAAAGCTTCTTATACAGCGACACCTTGTGCACTGGCCCACTTGGCTGATGCAAAGTTTCTAGAGCCTTCCATGCTTCTGTGGACGTTCTGCATTGCTTAATGTGGCTGAGCTGCGACGCTTTTACACTTAGTGTAATTGTGGCCAAGGCTTTTTCATCGAGCGCTTCCCATTCGGTCACATTTTCTTCAGGCTTTAAGCATTTTTCACTCACTATACTCCATAGTCCAGCATGTATGAGGACACTTTTCATCTGCACCCGCCACGAATCGAAATTCTTTTCATCAAGTTTGTCAATTTGATATAGCGAATTCATATTGTTATCTGTCTTTCAAACGCGACACACACGCTTTCAATTTTCTTATTAATGTTGTATTTGCGCCCTGAGGCTTGGGCGGCTTGGTCCAATGCGCTGCCTAATGATGTAATGGGCACCACGCGGTCCCCCACCCCTGGCAGAGGGTGGGTGAACCAAGAGCTCAAGTTCACTTGAGCTACATCCTGAATCTTGTTCATTTTCGAAACGTTTTGTAATCATTAGTCAATTTGAAGTTTGCTGTTTTTCGTCAACTGGTTTCCCAAGAATTCGATCCTATAAGATGAGGTCCATTGGATTCTATGGTTTCCCTAATCATATTCCTAATGAGAGTAGCTAAGTCTGGGGAAATTTGGGGGTTTGGGGGTGGAGGTGGTGCGACTAGCACTGGTGGCCTAATCAGATTGTTTGGGTTTGCCATATTATTTAATACTCGTTCAAAAAAAAAGATAAAATTTTTACATTAGCAACAGGTTTTCAGTAAACACTTGTAGTTGCTTTATAATTCTATTATTTATTTTGTTTTTACAAAAATGGAAAATATTTGAATGTTTGAGAAATTTTATTTCCTCTATTAATGTTACGCGATTTAGTATTTTAAATTTAATTATTTTTTCTTTTTTACTATTGTAGGATTTAGAAATTTTGATTTGCTGTGGGAATATTCCTCGCTTGAATTTTATTCTTCGCTTTCCGTTTCTTTTAACTATTTTAAAAAATTTCATAATACTTTCGCACTTTCTTTCAGCCAAAATATTATCAAGTTAGGCACGATTTAATTTACATTTTCCAATTTATATTCTTACAGTAATCTCAGCTGCATTCGGGTGCCGGCAAGTGTGCTTGGTCCTGTTTTCCGTGGGTACTGAGGGGCACTAGGCTTGCTCCTTGCTGATGATGAAGTTGTTGTCCGGGCTGGCTTTGTCTGGCTTGTCGTTGGGGCGTCGGGGAAGTTCCACGTTCCCTTTCACGCCTCTTTTATGTTGATTTCTTCTTCAAAGTTTTTTGTGACACTTTATTTTGTAGCTTAGAAATTCCTTTGTGGCACTTTATTTCTGTAGTTTTTAGAAAAAATTTTGTGGCACTTGTAGCTTAGTGGCACTTTATTTCTGTAGTTTAGAAAAAATTTTGTGGCACCTTATTCTTGTAGCTTAGTGGCACTTTATTTCTGCAACAACTTTTGCGAGATGCTGCCAAGCTTACTTGACTCGGGCGCCAGTTATCGTCCCGAAAATTGGACGATGGAAAAAAAAACACAATTTTCTTGGTCGAAAGACCTTTATTCTGTAAATTCCAACTTACAACTCAAGCTTGATTACTAAATCTGTCCTTAATATAGCTTATTTCTACTTGTGTCAGCATTTTTGACAATTGATTTACATCGGCGCATGCCGGATGTTTATTACTTAAACTAATATTTATTGATAAAGCTAATTTTGCTGATCGAAGTGTCAGTATATTTGGATATTGTGATATTTTATTGCTAAAGCTAGTTTCAGCATTTTTGACAATTGCTTTACATCGGCGCATGGCGGATGTTTATTGCTTACATTGTTGCGTTTGTTTATTTAGCATCTGGGATGTCGCAATTGCATTACGGGTATTGCTATAACTTAAGTGGTGCTAACTTATATAAGGATGTACATTAGCGTGGCAGTTATTTGACCTGTTTTTTTATATACAATATTTTTTCGCGGGCTACCCTCCAGTTTGGTTCCATTCTATACAAAAATGACGTCTGTGAAATTTCGTGCCAATCGGATAGGGGAAAGGTGTGCCCCCGAGCCTTTCAATATGCAAAATTTACCCCAAAATGACAAAAACATTTAATTTCATTAAAAGTGTGTTTTTTATTTTACATGAGTATATACGCAGCGTAAATAAGTAGTAAAAGAATTTAATTGGTAAAGTATATTAAATTATACATATATAAATTGAAGAAGGAAATTATTATCCATACAGTATTTAGCATACATATATGCATAAAAAAAAGAAATAACTCATTGAATAAAATAAAATAAATATTAATTAAAAATCTTTATTTTTAGATATAGTTTGTTTATTGTTGTCTGGGAACTTCTGTCGATAGTCACTTACAACTTGGAGCACGTTCTGCATTTGTCGCTCGTTTTTTGTATATAACTTATTAAAATCCTCTACTAGTTTAACACCTCTCTCCGCCGTATCATTTGTTACTTTAAGTTTATTAACTACTTTTAAAGCTTGGCCGAAATCTTCATGTTTGTGCCACCGGGCAGGATCTGTGCACAGGAATTCGTCATTTATGTTAAATCTTGCAAAAAATCGTTTTGTTTTGTTGGAGACAAATTGTTCAAGTCCTTGGTTTAATAATTCAGGAACTTGGCTTGTTTCCACGGTTATCCTTTTAATACTTTTTTCACATTCAGCATCAGTTTCACGATTAAACGCCTTTACCATTTTAATTTTTGATTCTGCCGTCACATTTGGGTCAAAGAAGGCCAAGGCGATGGATACAGGTGATAAATACCACAAATGATTTTTGATTTGTTGTAAAGCCAAATCGTTAACTGTCCGGTATTTATAAATTTTGGAAAGAACACTGAAATCCAAAAATGGTGCTTTGGCTGCAGAAGGTGCATAAAACCACGCTTCGATATATAGTATACAGATAATGAAAATGCAAATATCACAAATTGCATTTTCCTCACGCAGTGGTAATTTAAATTCGTCGCGAAACATGAATATCTTAAAGCAATAAATAGCCTTAGCCATCCACAAATGTTTTATTTAGTTATTTAATTAATTAATAGTCTAAAAATACAGTGTTTCTTACAGACTATGAAAACAGATTAATGCTAAATAAATTAATCAAAGTAAAATTAAACTTATAATTAACTAGTTTCAATTATAATGAGTGAAAGAAAAATAATACATTTTTTATAATTTACAGAAGAAGATTAGATTAATACTAAGAATTTAGTTCAACAATTCATTTAGAACCAATTTGAAGTGATTCTTTGTGGAGCAGAAATCCAGGCCAATATGATTTGGAAGCAAATTAAAATCGCCCAGAGTTCTAGAAATCGGAGCATTGGACGCATAATTAGTTCTTGCCATCCCTAACCAGAAAAAATCATGATTCCATAAAACTTCGCTGAGGAATATTGAAATAGATTTTCTCGAGTAGCGATGGGGAGTCAATAACCCCATTTATCAAATCGAAGAGGAAAGTAATGGAGAGAATGGTCCTTCTAATATCTAGTGATTTTAGATTTATAAGCAAGCACCGACTTTTATAGGATGGACTTGGATCAGTGAAATTTAAAGAACGCAATGCATAACGCACAAAGGCTTTCTGGACACGTTCAAGCCTACTAATATGACAAGCATAATATGGTCTCCAAATAAAGATCTTCTTATTCACGATTCCGGTTTTAAAATTATTTACATTTATTTTAGGCCAAGCAGTTTGAAACTTTTTTAAGATTGGTACGGTTGGGCCGGTAGTTTTACCCATCTTCTCCTCGAAAACGGCTTTTAAAATGATTTCGTATATGTGATGGCGGCAAGGCGAGGCAAATATAAGAGATCTTTTTCTAGAAAGCTTTCAATCAAAACACACGCACCATTCAAAGCGCCCGTATTAGAGGCAGTAGTGTCAAAAACCAATGCTTTTACGTAGTCTTGAAGGCCCCATTCCGCAAGGGTTTCGCAAACAGCTGTTGCCTGTTCTTTTCCACTCCCTGGTTGCAATGCAGGTACACCAAGAAGTTGATCAGCACCGCAATTTGAAAGAATAACAGGAAGTCGGTCTACTGTCTCTTTACCGGTTAGTGATGGCAGTAATTTACTATCCCAATGTATCGTAGCGGCAGGCAATTCCTTATCCTTAAAGATATTTTTGATTTCGATAGTTTTCTTTTCGCGGAGTTTCTTACGAGAATTGAATGAATTTCTCCACATCTTGACCAAGGGCTTCAAGTGTAGCTATAAGAATATGAACTGCATTCCTGTCACTGATCTTGCACTTATCCAAAGCAGCAGCAAGCTTAAGAGTTATTATTATTTGTCGTCTTCTTTTTTGTTTTGCTGGTACAGACAAATGTTTTGAGCAATGCGGAATTTCCTCTGAAGCACGCGCTTCTAAATCTTCTCCGCTGCTTGAACTCGACGTCATCATACTTACTCAATTGAAAAACTTCATTATTGCTTCGTTCTGTTCTCTTCTCCTCTCATAGTTTTCGCTCAGAAACTCGAGTCTCTTTCGCACTTAGCTGGTAATCAATTCCATACATAAACCCCGGGCGTCCCTTCATCCACTGATTGTTTAAGCTTATCTTCTTCAATGGATATGATATTCAATGCATTGGCGTGTGCAATATCGAAGAGATCCTTGAGTTTTTCAACGAATTCTTTTTCTTATGATCCATCGACGTTCTTGCAGCATGCTTTTGAAGTTGCCGCCACTGCTGATAGAGACCTTCTAACTTTGGTATACAGTTCTTTAGTTCTTGCGTCGGAATTCGGGCTTTCTCCCAATATATCATCACTTCCCGCACAGCTAGTGAAGCACTGCCTCGTATTTTTAACTTACACACCCGTAAATTGAAAAAAAACTTGTAACGTTTGTTTTGCAGATGGAAGTTTGTTTCCAAAAATTTCATTTGAATAATACCCGAGCAGATAAACTTTTTCTCGTAATAGAGGTCGCGACATTGTACTACCGAATGTCTTCACTTCAAATGTTGTACGCAACTAATGATTTTTTTAAAAAACTTTAATACAAAACTTTTTTAGCCATAAAAATTTGAATTGCCGTTGTTATTTCAGAAACGAAATGCGCGCCTACTTTATTTGATACTAGTACTAGTTTTTGATATTGATATTATCCAAGACACGATGTGTACGTTAGTCAAAACGCGAACCCAACTTTTTATGCGCGGAAATCTGTTTGAAGAAATCTATTTTCATTTCGAATTTCAAAATGTGATCAGTTGATGAGTTATCTCACATATTTTAACTTCCGTTTTGTTTTTGTAATTCAGAAATTGAAGAAAAATGGAAATTTTTTGACAGAGTTGTCAAAAAGCAAGGGTCGAACGACTTGGTAGATTCTGCATTGAATATATTTTTTTAAGCGTAATAATTTGAATTATCATTGTAATGTGATAAACTAAGTGCCCGGCTACTTACTTACTACTAGTACTTATACTACGAATTTTCGGGTTTTTTGAAACTTTGAAGGCCCGGGGGCACACTTTCCACTTACCAGATTTACTTCAAACTTTTTTTCCACCATTTTTATATATAAAGGAACCAATCTGGGGGGTAGCACCAATAAAAAAATAATCTTGCAAAATAACTGCCACCCTAATGTACATACATTTAAAAAAAAAAACTTCTGTAATCTTCAATGAAATATACATACATACATACATAAACTATAGTATAATATATGTGTATAAACAGGTAAAATAAGTACTTATGAACGTAACTTCATCAATCTATTGACAACGGCTTGCGATAAAGCTAGGATTGCATTGGCCACGTTGTTCATGGAGTCACAAAACTGTTCCATGCAGTTAAGACTTCGCTCTCTGTATTTTCTCTCTTCCTCATTCCTTTCGTTCATAGATTTAATCATGTTTTTGGTTAACAGAAGGAGTAAAAAAAGTAGTTAAGTTATTAATGTGCAAATTTTTTCAATTCAAAAATGTTCATTTTACGACCATTTACCATTGAAATGAACATATATATATATATGTAAACATTTATTAATCCAAATGTATATACCTTACATATATGTAAAAATAGTATTTAATTAGAATGATTAGAATGAAAAAATGACAATGACTATTCCGCTCGCGCGAGTTATGTTTTGGTCAGTTACGTCTGAGCCAGTTATGTCTGGGTCAGTTACGACTGCGCCAGTTATGTTTGGATCAGTTACGACTGCGCCAGTTATGTTTTCAATTATACTGAAAACCTTTGGTTGCGGCTATTCAATTAGAAGACGAGGAAGCTAGCACCGCCACAACGTCAAAATCAAAAACTTTTTGTGCCCAATTTATGGGCTAATTTTGGGCCGCAACAAAAATTTTTGGGCTCTTCTCAATCTAGAATCATTGACACTTCAAAGTGGCGGTGCCAGCTGTAAAATAGCCAGCACCGCCACAATGATAACTCGAGAACGGTTGGTCGTAGAAAAATCTCAAGCATATCAAAATTTTGGGCTATTTATGGGCTTTCAAATGCATACAAACAAAACAAAAAAAACCACCCCCTCTGTGTACACTAACACCCACACTCAATTTTCGCGTAAATAATAATGAAAATGGCAGACTAAATAATTTTTACAGCAGTATCATTACAGTTACATGCTTCTTAATAGTATTCAGCTGCAAAATAATTTTTAATAAATTTTTTAAATTTTTCATAAATGAAGGTTGAGTGAACGATCAACCGTTCTCGAGTTATCGCTGTACCAATGTTGGCTATTTCACAGCTGATATGCAAAACTGAAAATTAATCGAAAACTATACAAGTCCAAAAAATTTTGTTGCAGCGCATAAAGTAGACAATATTGTATGGAGAAGTAATTTTTTTAGTGTCCTATTTAATAGAGTTAAATATTTGATGATTGAACCTTTTTTGTAGGCAAACTAACAGATGTGTCATATAGTGATAAGAAAAAAATCGCAATCACACGAAAATATATAGTTTTTTTTATTGATTTTGAGATCCAAAAAAAAATTAAATATCTTTAATTAAACTATATTATCATATAGGTTTTATAATTTCATACAGTAAATATAAAAACAAACTATTCATTAAAATAAATATTTATTTTTATTTTTTAAGCTTATAGATGGCTACATGTGGCTGAAGCCACGTACAGTCTTTTATTTTTTTTGGCTTTTGTTGGGGATTAAAATCATCAAACTCTATCCATGAGTTATCTCCACACAAAACAAGACCCGTGTAATGGCCATTTACCGGAACTGAAAAAGAATCATAATTTTTAATACTTTCATGGCAATTTTTGGTGTTAGCGATTCATTACCTTCGTTTTTTGAAAGAATATTTTCTTTATTCTCAATGGCGGTTTTTAATTTTTTCATTTCTTGATTTCTTGTATTTTTTCGAGAAATAAATTCTCTAAATTTGACGACACCAAGTAGCTGCAGTTTATTTTTATTCTTAAATTCAATACATTTTTGAATATCCTTCAGTTGTATATTGCAGTTATTATCGTCTACAGGGTATATCTCGACTATTGCAAATGGCCCTAAAATAAAATTTTTTTAATTAAATAAAGTAAAATATTACAAATATAAGAAAATAAATTTATAAATTGATACACACCAATTCGAAAATCAATATTTGTTGTTATTTTGCAGTTTCGACATGGCTTTGCATGTCTAATAAATACAGATTCCTCCAAATACTGAGGAATTTGTTTTATTTCGTTGAGTGGCACTAAAACTGTTGGCCAATCCTTTTCTATGGGAGCGCAGCCAGTACTACAAGTTTTGATCGTTGTAAAGCTGGGAATTTTTGAAAACAGTTTTGCGCATAATTCTCCAGCGTTAATTTGGCATTTCACTGCGTCGATTTCCTCTCCTTCTTGAAATGGCATCAACGATTTTAATAATTTTGCTCGCGTAATGTACATGCCGTAATTCAGTTGGTGGGTACTCATGCTTGCAATAAGATCGAAGAAAATCAGTTTTGATTTTTTGCAGCACTCCATAAAATCGGCATCGTCAAAACATGCAACCGTGAAGATCTGAAATAAAATGTAACGATTGCATAACAATACAATAACAAAATTATCATATTAATTGTTTTTATTGGAAACTTCGCTATGATGCGTGTATATATTACCTGAGCAATGGAATCAAATGCACAAGTGTTTGATAAAACTGTGGCTTTTCCATCGACTGGTACAGGTGCAGTGCAACTATTTCCATTTTTTAATACTGGAAAGCGTTTAAGTGATTGATGCAGTAAAAACTGATTTTCGGTAAAATTCGGCTCCAAGTATAGTGATTGTGTTTCAACTTTTCGTTTTTTTTCTACGGCTATTTTCTTTTTTTCCTCTTTTGCCACTAGCCCGTACCAATTTTCATAAGTTCTGGAGGCCAGAATGTTCTCAATTTCCTCTTTTGACATCCGCAGACACAATTGACACAGATGCTTGTCCAGTGGCTCATCTTCAGGAATCGTTGCAGCAAACGAGGACGTGCAAATTTTGCAATTAACTGAGGAATCACGATGAAGTGGTTCCTTGCAGAACGATCGTGGAGAATTCACATCTGTTGGCGATTGTTGTGAAGACATCGTCGGTGTCGTATCTATTCCACTCATATGCATTTTCCCATCAATGATGTCTGTATGCTTTACAATAAAATCATCCACACGAATTGGAAATGTCATGTTTCCAAAATATCGGTTTCTGATGTTATTGAACATTGACTCACTGCAGCTGCTCGTCGCCGGAACTCTGCCATAATTGAAAGTATCACGACAAACACACGACCATAACGGAAATGTTTTAGATTTCCTTAAAATATGATTAGTGATGTCCGGGCAATAATGGGCATTATCTGAATCTGTATTGTCTTCGTCATTGGTGATGCACCGTGGAACAATTTCATCGTGGATGGTTTGGGCAAACATCAAACATTTACTTTGTTTTCCGGAATCGTTGATGTCGACATCGTCACCTCGACGTGTTTCGTTCCATATATCATCTGAAATGCACAATTACGAATTATATCATTTATATGTACGTGTATGTAAATGTCTTGTACTCACCAGTTTCCTCGGTTAACGCCTCTTCAGAAAGCAAATCGCCTGGAATTTTGGTGATCATCTGAAGCAATTTGTTTTTATAAAATTTGCACATAGTCGGCTGATTCGATGACGTAACATTACCGTCTTTCTCATACATACTGACAATCATCATAGATCGCAAGATTTCACGAAAGTCTTCAAGACTGCGACTCATAATGAGAAGGCCAAATACTGCCATGTAAAATTTTTTTACGTTTGGCAATAAGCGCATTTTTGAATTTGCGAGTATATCCCTCCAATTTTTTATAACATGGGCGACATCCATCCTTATGTAGCATGTTGGAGGATGTAAATTCTCTCGTGTACTCGTTAGGCATATGTCAGCATACTCGTTAACATTTTGATATGAAGTAAAACTTCGAATCGCCGCATTGAGTAATGCCAATCCGCCATCAGTGACTATCTCTTTTGGCAACGGAACGCCATAGCTTTTAAATTCCAAAAGCCAATAATGAATAATGTTGGTGTTATGAGTCGCTGAGAACATTTGATTTACTTCAAATGCGCTACCATCGGATCTCCGGGCAACCATCTGGTAGAGGAATACTGGGCCTGATTGATTCCCATTTGGAAATTTGATGCGTGGTACATATTTTCCACTGCCATCAAAAGATATTTGTGGGTGAGCTTCATGCATTGCAAAGACTTTATACCTTTGGATTTGGTAGGACGTCGAGTAATGCACGAAAAATGGCTCTATCGAGAGAAATTTAATAGTCCCCCTCAATTTCTCAGCCTGCAAGATGTTAAGTGCAGTGATTACATCTTTATGAACATAGAGTTTTTGAGTTTTTTCACTTTTTATTCTTCTCAATACCGATGCACTGTAAAGAGTGCCCGGTTCAGGATCACTGCATTTTACCATTTTTTCCTTCGCACGGAGAGCTCGAAATGTTGACGGAGCAATATTTTTTGCATGTAACTCGTTCCCAATATCTAGAAACGAAACATAAAAAGTTAGCGATCACCTGCGACCTTTTGATTTTCATTTTTTATTTTGAAATTATACTTTATGATTCGATCAACTCAGTCATTTGACGTCTTATGGTTTTTCGTAATTTTTTTAAAAATGATTTCAAATCTCTCAAAGATCTTTATTATTCATCAATTCTTGGTGAAATAGTGTGTCAACTACTTTGACTAGAATTGATACAATAAAGGGTTTATGCTTCAAAAATTCATTGAAATAGTTTTTATTCGTCTATTTTAATTTGTTAAAAAAAAAAATTTAACATCAAGTGTCAGATAACAGGTCGAATCTTAAAAAAAATTTAAATTATATTTACCTTCTCGCTCAGGGGCGCGACAATATCGTTTGCCACATTTACCAGTACCCCGCGTTATCAGACAGCTCACATTAACTGTACTTTTTCCGATATCACTTATTATTCCCTCGATTTCACTGCCACACTTACAATACCCCGAGAACGAGCCGGCTCCTCGTTCTGATGACAGGTGGTGTTTCCTGAAGTGAAATCCACATGAAATTTTGTACATCGCATACAGGCGATCATTCACTGCAACCTCCCATACACCGGGTTTGAAGTGCAGCACTTCTCGCTTCTTGTTGCGTCGTCTTGCGTCTTTTGAAGAATATGTATTTCTCTCCGTCATTTGGTTAAATTCATCCGGTCCGAAGCAAATTAATAAATTGTTGCTTCTATCAGGGCAAGATGAATTAACCGAGTCAATTGTATCGTCAATAGGGTGGTCGTCCTCATGTTTTTCGTCTGATAATCCGAAGAGTTCGTCTCGGATGCCATACCGATTACAGATCACTCGGCTATAAAGGGCCGATGCGGATAACCCTGTTTGAGCGGATAATGTTTGCCACACATTGTTCGATTTAGATGCAACTGAATCACCGCAAACTATATCATCCTTAAATGATAATATACATGTGTTAATTTTTTGACATTTGTCAAGATCACGAGGCCTACCGCGTTTGACACTCATTGTCTATAAAAATTACGTCCACGTGAAAAATTGTCAAAAATTTTATGTGTCTACGTATAATATTATATTATGATATATATACACACTTAAATAATATATATACACACTAAAATAATATATATACACTTTAATAACATATACACTCACGATGAAAAATGGATTGTTACTTTAGTTAGAAACAATGCAAGATGTATCGAAGGAGCCTAGAACATTGATACTTTCGCTGACAATTTCTCTAACTCAACTGACTGTTCAAATTGTGTGTACGTCTTTCTGTTATTAAAGAACGATATGATTGGTTATCCGACACGCCGTATTGTCTGTGTTTACATCGTTTACTGTGTTTACTTTCGTGTTATATTATCCATGTAATCTCTGGGCGTTGACGTCATAACAACAACGAAAAAAATTTTTGTGTTTACATCGTTTACTGTGTTTACTTTCGTGTTATATTATCCATGTAATCTCTGGGCGTTGACGTCATAACAACAACGAAAAAAAAATTTTTCTAGTATTCTCGGAACAATCGTTCAAACAACAAAAAAAAATGAATGCGTTACTGAATGATACAGTTAGTATACTTTGGTCGAGAAGTATAAGAAAATTTCGTAAAAATACTGTTTTATACAAAAAACAATTTCACAATTTGCTTGATAAAATTAAAAAATTGCAAGTTCAAAAATAATTTGAGACTGACACCTAATAATCATGAATGCTTGTGACAATGGAAACATGGTCGTTGAACACCCCTGGCGCCTTGCGCTTACACAATGTGTATGAGAGAGAGGGAGAGAGAGAGAGAGAGTGAGAGAAAGATAATATTGCTATCTCTTACGCTCTCTCAATCTTTCCTTGCCACTCTCTAAATTCTCAAAAAAATGTAAGAAAAAATTTTTATATCGTTCGATTCAGCATGCAAAAATCTGTGAATGATGAAAGGTTATGCCAGAGCAAAATCGAAGTATGGCCTTTTGACTGAATTATGTATATATCATTTAGTTTACCCATAAAAAAATTTTATGTTTAAATATTTGATACATTAAAGGTATTGAAGAAATTATCGTATTTATTCAATATTGTCTGCATTATAGGCTGATGATGGGATACAACAAAATTTTTTAGACTCGTTTACCTCTCAAGTAATTGCCAGTTTTGCAAATCAGCTGTAAAACAACCAGCACCGCCACAATGATAACTCGAGAACGATTGGTCGTAGAAAAATCTCAAGCATATCAAAATTTTGGGCTATTTATGGGCTTTCAAATGCATACAAACAAAACAAAAAAAAACCACCCTTTCTGTGTACACTAACACCCCCCTCCTCAACTTGCGTGAATAAAAATGACAAAAAAATATAAAAATTTTTTTTTTGCAACTGAATAGTGTTGAGTAGCAAGTAACTTTGATAATAGTGCTGTGAAAAAATTTTAGTTTGTCGTTTTCATTATTATTTACAGGACATATGCATGTGGGGGTGTCAGTTTATGCAGAGAGGGTGACTTTTTAAAAATTTGTTTATATGGATTTGAAAGCCCATAAATAGCCCAAAATTCTGATATCCTTGAGATTTTTCTACGACCAACCGTTCTCGAGTTATCATTGTGGCGGTGCTGGCTATTTTACAGCTGGCACCGCCACTTTGAAGTGTCAATGATTCTAGATTGAGAAGAGCCCAAAAATTTTTGTCGCGGCCCAAAATTAGCCCATAAATAGCCCATAAATTGGGCACAAAAAGTTTTTGATTTTGACGTTGTGGCGGTGCTAGCTTCCTCGACCCTCTCACTAGTGCACCCAATTTGAAACCCCACGTCTAAAGGTGTCTTCGCTGCTCGACAACTGGTCATGTTATACTTTTCTAAAAGCTTCTTATACAGCGACACCTTGTGCACTGGCCCACTTGGCTGATGCAAAGTTTCAAGAGCCTTCCATGCTTCTGTGGACGTTCTGCATTGCTTAATGTGGCTGAGCTGCGACGCTTTTACACTTAGTGTAATTGTGGCCAAGGCTTTTTCATCGAGCGCTTCCCATTCGGTCACATTTTCTTCAGGCTTTAAGCATTTTTCACTCACTATACTCCATAGTCCAGCATGTATTAGGACACTTTTCATCTGCACCCGCCACGAATCGAAATTCTTTTCATCAAGTTTGTCAATTTGATATAGCGAATTCATATTGTTATCTGTCTTTCAAACGCGACACACACGCTTTCAATTTTCTTATTAATTTCCGAAATACGTTTTCACGGAGTCTTTGCACGTAGAACTTTTAACAACCTTCGCCCGAACCGTGCTCTGGGCCCATAACATGTGTTGGGCAGAGCCGAGAATCGTAATCAAGAAAAACACGTTTAAGTACAATGGCGTTTATTCAAAGACTAAATATGTTATACAAAAAGATGAAAAGGAAAGAGAAGAAAATCTTGAAGCAGAGTTGCATTATAGGGTACGATCTATTCGTGTTGTAACTTTAAACCGATTACTTTTTCATCAGAACTTAATTTATTTTGTGTTAATTTTCATTAAAAAATTTACTTTAGCTATGATCCCAATTTTAGTTTCCTGTCTAATTTTAATTTGGTTTTAATTATAATTTGATTTATTTTATTTTATAAGATTTAATTTTATTTTCCATTCATTTTATTCTATTTCATCACATTTTTTTATAACACGGCGCACTCACTTTTTCACTTTCACTTTTTGCCACTTCCATTACACCACAAGGATTCCTTTGCGGAGATCCTTGTTAGGTACCCCATCGTTTTGAAAAAAAAGAGGGGTCCCTGTTCGGGCGCCAGTTAAGGTGCCCAAAAAATTAAAGTTGGGGGCCAACCACTTGACCCCTTTTTCATATTTACTCCTATTTTCCAATCCAGAGCAAGTAAAAATCTGTTGTGGTTATCTTCCGTCCAGAACTTAAAGTGTCTTGGCAATTTATTATTATACTTAAGCTAAGCCTAATTCTTAATCTAACATAATGCTGACATAGCGGTTCGCACGGTGCAGCGGCGATTATATACTAATGCTGCTGCGCATGTGTCATCTGATACGCATTGCTAGCGTATTGCAGTCAGGTAGCTGCCTTAACTTTCATTTTTGTAAACAATTGTAAACAATTCCTTTTTTTTTGCTTTTTTTATGAGTCAGAAACAATCTACTACTAATTAAGCATTTGCACTATTTTCCAAACAGTTTTCCAAGCTTGTAATAAAAATAATAAAAAAATACGCTTTAATATTTAGTATTTTAATATTTTTATTAATTGTCCGATTCTTCATTGATTTGGTCAATTTTCATTTGATAATAAATAAAAGTAAAAAGGAAATTCGTTACTTTTGCAGTTTTATCAGGATCTAACTTGTTTCGGTCATGATATGGATGCAAATAATAAGCTGCTAGGGAGTAGACATTAAGCGCTTGCTCAATACGTCGTTCGTATATAGTTCTAGAAGTATCTGCCGGAAGTTCCAGAGAGAGCCATAAATGGGCTGCATCAGCAACAGATAAAGATGAGCTCTGCACCTTATTCAATAATATGCAAATCGGGTCCAGAATACTAATCATTTTGCCAACATCATCCTCAAACTCATAATCAAATAGCAAATTTTTTACATTCTCCTTAATTGTTTTGCCTTCTCTGCCTGTCTCCGCAACAATTGAACGCATTATTTGTAAATTTTGTTTTAAACAAACGAAGGTGTCTCGATGCGTGCACCAAAGTGTTTCAGCTGACAGCTTAATTTTTGTACCATTTTTGGATATAACACGTTTTTCAAGGTCCGGCTGGCGAAATTCTTTTAAGCCAGTGGTCTCTTTGCTCACGAGATCTTTGTCCAACAAGATTGGCAACGTGCGCACTACAATTACTGTGCCAAATGTTTGTATCCTTGCCCATGCGCACCATGTTTGCGGCATTATCCGACAAAATCGCATAAGCTACAGTATCGTACAAGCTTTTCGCTATTTTAATAGACTCATCTATAATTTCGCATAGCTTTTCAGCACTTTCTTTTTCTCCCGATACGTCCCATACTTTAGTGCCGTTGGCATTATGCAACATTATAACCACTGTTTTTAAATTACTCGCCGTGTTCTTCCACCCATCAATCAATAGTACTGAATTGCGCTCAACATCATTTTTTGTGGATTGTATTTGTTTGTTATACTCCTTGTCTAGCAGAGTGGTTGAAAGTGCTTTTCTGCCAGGCATTTTACGCTCATAGCAGGGCCTGAAATGCACAGAATCAACCGTATTAAACGATATGTTGCAGCCGTAAATGAACCTTGAGAGCAGCGAATTGATTTCGTCCTCCTCCTTCGCAGTCATATTGTCCATATAACTTTTAATGCCACTTTGTTTTTTCTTTTTCTGCTTTTCACAAGGTTCTTTAAAACATATCGCATTACTTGAGGAGCTTGATGAAGGTGTTGCTTCTGGAGTTGTTGAAGGCTGCGATTCTGATGATATGATATCAAATAAAATATTATCTGCATCAATAAGGGTGCTACTTGCTGACACGTCCATTACTGAATATGCGGAATCATTTAATCCCATTGCACTGGTGTCGATTTCGTCCACTTCTAGAATTATAGTTTCATCAGTATTCTTTTTCTGTGAACATCGTTTTCTAAAAATGATAGGTTGTTCACTGTACGCGCGTATAAGATTTTGATATAATTACACTTACCTATGCGATACCAGTCGATCTGTTGCAATGTTTGTCAATGTTTGGCCACAAAACAAACACTGGGCTGAGTATTTTCTGCCATTTTTTATTTGTTTCTAGTTAAAATTTTTCCAAATTGGCCTTTGCGGTGCACCACTCATTTTTCAACATAAGACGACGAGTTAGAATAAATAAATAAATGTGCAGAATTCTGACCTGTCAGTCATGTGCGAAAATTTTGTTATCGATAAAGGTCACAGTACCAGTTGTGTTCAACAATCGATCTGTAAGTGTAAACAATCCAAAAAATGTTGTAAACGCCCAACCCTGGTTTTAACAGTAAACTTTAAAATTAAATAATACAAAGCAAGTATTTCGCTTTTGAGGAAATATAAATCGCAGTCTTCAAGTCAATGCATATACATATAAGTTATCGTCCCGAAAATTGGACGATGGAAAAAAAACACAATTTTCTTGGTCGAAAGACCTTTATTCTGTAAATTCCAACTTACAACTCAAGCTTGATTACTAAATCTGTCCTTAATATAGCTTATTTCTACTTGTGTCAGCATTTTTGACAATTGATTTACATCGGCGCATGCCGGATGTTTATTACTTAAACTAATATTTATTGATAAAGCTAATTTTGCTGATCGAAGTGTCAGTATATTTGGATATTGTGATATTTTATTGCTAAAGCTAGTTTCAGCATTTTTGACAATTGCTTTACATCGGCGCATGGCGGATGTTTATTGCTTACTTTGTTGCGTTTGTTTATTTAGCATCTGGGATGTCGCAATTGCATTACGGGTATTGCTATAACTTAAGTGGTGCTAACTTATATAAGGATGTACATACATTTAAAAAAAAAAACTTCTGTAATCTTCAATGAAATATACATACATACATACATAAACTATAGTATAATATATGTGTATAAACAGGTAAAATAAGTACTTATGAACGTAACTTCATCAATCTATTGACAACGGCTTGCGATAAAGCTAGGATTGCATTGGCCACGTTGTTCATGGAGTCACAAAACTGTTCCATGCAGTTAAGACTTCGCTCTCTGTATTTTCTCTCTTCCTCATTCCTTTCGTTCATAGATTTAATCATGTTTTTGGTTAACAGAAGGAGTAAAAAAAGTAGTTAAGTTATTAATGTGCAAATTTTTTCAATTCAAAAATGTTCATTTTACGACCATTTACCATTGAAATGAACATATATATATATATGTAAACATTTATTAATCCAAATGTATATACCTTACATATATGTAAAAATAGTATTTAATTAGAATGATTAGAATGAAAAAATGACAATGACTATTCCGCTCGCGCGAGTTATGTTTTGGTCAGTTACGTCTGAGCCAGTTATGTCTGGGTCAGTTACGACTGCGCCAGTTATGTTTGGATCAGTTACGACTGCGCCAGTTATGTTTTCAATTATACTGAAAACCTTTGGTTGCGGCTATTCAATTAGGTGTTCCTTTCCTTGGTTAAATAATACTAAATTTCAAGCGATGATTTCCAAAAGTTTATTAAATTTAAATTTAAAAAGGAGTCCTACGACTACGACTAGTCGTCCTCGCTGCTCGGCCACAACTGCTGTTTCCTTTCTTTCGGTAGCCCATCAAGTTCATATGAGTTTTCATAGATCCGTAACTCGCGCTCCCTGCGACTTTTTGCTTCAGCTGCCCGCCGACGAGTAATTCTAACGCCAAACCCGTTTCTCTCTCTCACTGCTGTAAGGTATACTCCGTCTTACATATATATATAACACTAGCTGACCCGGCAAACGTTGTTTTGCCATGTATGTTATTTCTAGGAATCATTTTTATAGTTAAATAAAAATAATTATCTACTATAAGTGTGCGGGGAAGTATTTATAATCGAATGCATTATAAAGAATAAAAGTACGTTTTATTTAGGTTAATAAATAAATCTTTATTAGAGTAACGAATATATTTGAAACAACAGTCTTTGATAGCCATCCAAACATCAAAAATAAATATTTATATTTTCACTATCAATTATGGCAGTTGAAAAAAAAAAAAATTAATCTCTTAGCGCAATAGAGTGTACAATATTTTTGGTTAGTCCGTCTTTAGCCAACACAAACAAACTGGATGGTTTTCCCACGCGAGAACATCCCACATATAGTTGTCCGTGGGAGAAGCACGGTGTTTCCAAATCTAAGCCACATACAGACAATGTTTGTCCTTGTGACTTATTGATTGTCATAGCGAATGCCAATCTAATTGGGAATTGAGTGCGTTTGAATTCAATTGGCACATCTGTAGGAATCATAGGGATTCGTGGCAGCAACACATTTTCGCCTTGAAACTTGCCATTCAAGATGGTGGCTTCAATAACGTTTTTCATTAATTTTTTAATGACTAATCGTGTGCCATTACATAGCCGTGGTGGGTTTAAGTTTCGAAGTACAATAATCGGAGATCCAACCTTCAATTGTAAATGATGTGGTGGCATGCCTGGCAAATCCAATGAATTTAAGAACTCAATTGGATAATTCACAGTCTCGTTGGTATCGCAAACTGCATCGATAGATTTATATGACACCAAGTCCCCAGGCAACAGCTGTTGTATCTTTAAATTTAACCCATTGACGTCCACATTTTTAGCTGCCAAGATCGCTCTTTCTGCCAGCCACTTATGATTTGTATATTGTGTGTGTACGTCGGGAAATATGTTATCGATGAGACTATTTTGCGAGTCGATGATTGTGCAGAAGTCAGTCTGTAATTTTATGCATCCAGTATTTTCATGTACAGCAACTTTCCCATCGCCAATATCTAACAGTTGTTTAGAGAAAGTTTCGGCGGATGGATCCTGAAGCATTTGAACGCGCATGTTCACCGTCAGTTGTATTTTTTCAACATTACGCCATAGTCGCGATGATTTTAAGCACGCGTTGATTTCATCAGCGTAGGTTGAACGCGGAATAACGGGAAGTGTTTGTCTGAAATCACCTGAAAGGAGTAACAAAGTGCCGCCAAATAGTTTATCGTTGTTTTTTATATCCTTTAATGTCCTATCCAATGCCTCAAGCGAATGTTTGTGTGCCATAGTGCATTCATCCCAGATAATAATTTTACATTGTTTCAGCACTGTGGCCATAGACGATTGTTTTTTTATGTTGCACACTGCATCTGGATTATTTTGAATGTTTAACGGCAGCTTAAATGCTGAATGAGCTGTTCTGCCTCCATCTAGTAAAGTTGCTGCAATGCCAGAAGATGCAACGGCCAATGCGATGCCATTTTTTGATCGTATCTCGGCAAGAAGTAGCGAAATAAGAAATGTTTTGCCAGTCCCACCTGGTGCATCTAAAAAAAAGAATCCTCCTTGTCCTGCCGAAACTGCCAGCATGACGCGGTCGTAGATAATTTTTTGTTCATCATTAAGTAGTGGAACATTGCGGCTAACAATGCTTGCCATTTGTACAGTATCGTACTGTAGTTCACGATTCATATCTGTGTTGAGTAAATCAGATGCACTTCGATTCGGTGAGCCCATACCGAAATGACTGATTGGTAAATTCGCAATAGCAATGCAAAGATCCTCGATAGCAATCAATGCCTCATTGTACATGGCTTCACTGAATGATATTGTTAGATCGTTGCACCTTGTACGATGTCGATACAATATATCATCAGTCATTGAATCTTTGTGATTATCCCATAACATTTGTGCTCGGGCTGGGAAACATGTAGTCAGTACTATAGCAAATAGTAGACGAATTTGTGTTCCTGTGCAGTTTAATGCTGCTTCAGTAAGCATGCTGTCCCAATGATTGTCGTCTTCTAGCAAGCCTAGAGCAAGGCACGCATCTTTATACGTAGGATACTTTTGTCCATCTACCTTCCGTATATCTTGAAATGACAATGGTCCGGTGACATTAACCAACAATAGTCGCAGATAAAAGCACTCAGTCTGCCTTGGATTAACGGTATATACACGACCCAAACTATTTGATTTGAATAAACCGGGGCACGCATCAACTGGTATCCCTTGCTTGCGGGGTGTCCATTTTTTTGATTGAGCCCATGTAAAATACCGCGGAACTTCAGAATAGAGCAGTGTTTGTGCGAAGGCACCAAAAGCATCCGCACGATTGCACAATTCAAAAAATTCGGTGAGCGTAGTTTTCGGTGGATTTATTGCATGATCAAGCGCTGTGTCGTTCGTGAAATATACACGCTGGCCGTTTTCAAGATGGACAGCTAAATGGATAACTGCTGGATCCCGTTCATGAATTGGGAAACCGAAAATACGCCAGACAGCTTCATTGGAACTGATATACCGGCCAATTTGGAAATTCGTAATTTCATCATTTTGATTCAACGGAGGAGAATGAACATTATTATTTTCAATCCGAAATACAGCCATATCACTTCCTTTATTCACATACTTGCAAATATATTTGATACTCTTCACCGAACTGCATGACTCAACATTTATATGAGCATTAAATGTTTTGCTCAGCAGAGGAGAATATGGTACCACCCAACGATTGTCAATGTCGATGTCTGCGTTGTTGGTAGTTTTAATGAAAGATTGTCCGCCATTTTCGGTACTTCTTCGACGATATATTGGATATCCGTCAACATGTGTGACCGTATCGTTAGTGAAATCTTTAGGAAAACGCTTTGTACATTTTCCATCTACCATGCAAGGTGATGAACGATTCAGAATTCCGCATGGACCATGAATCATGTTTGTGGTAACAATATCAAACAGTAATTGATCAGTAGACGGATCTGGAATCTCTGCAGAAATCAAACTATCGATGTCTTCAGCACGTATTTTGTCGACGAACCAAATTAAAATGTGTGCATGAGGTAATCCACGCTTTTGCCACTCAACTGAATACATCCAACAACGTGTGGGGCCAAATACATGCAATTTGGTAATGAAGCTGATTAAAGACTTTAATTTTTGTTTAAACACACGTGCTGTAATGTCATGACGATGTATTGCATTTTGTCCTGGCAATAGCAATGATGTAATTTCCAGCCATTTTGGATTACATGTAAAAGTAATGAAAAGACACGGTCGTCCATATTCACGCACGAAAGTCATAGCATCCTGAACGTATTCTTGCATGTGACGTGGACTACCTACGTACGATGATGGTAAGATAACAGAGTTACCGATTTCGGCAGTGTCAGCGTTGTTCGCAATAGCATCTCGCAAGTGAATATATTCTTCCGCACGCAGCTTCTGTTGATTATATCGCAAGTATCGTAGCCGTTCACTCTCTATCTTCGCATACATGTCGACCATAAATTGTTGGCAAAGCTCACGACATCGTAAAATGATGTTATCTCGGCCACGTCTAATCATCAAACGATATGAATAAAAATCCTTCGAGCTAACGTTCTTATTTGTTTCAGCTCCTGTAATAATATATATTTAAATTAATTGAAGATTTATTCTTTAATAATAAAATGGTTGTGTTCTTAATAATGAAAGGATTACCTGTTACGGGATCGCGTTGTTTAATGTTTACGCAATATCCATCTTGTCCCTTCCAGAAAATTAGTGGATATTGGAGAGCGTCATATGAACGATGGGTATCACTGATGAACTGAAGACCATTATTTCTTCTTCGAATCACGATTTGTCGCGTAGCTGTACGGTCGCCAACCATGATTCCAGCAACGTCGTCAACAACAGGCGCGTTGAATCTACGTACATGCTCTCCAGCTGGTGTTCTATCAGGATTGATGACAATAGCGTGATTGTCACTTTGTAGCTTGGGCATGTGTGATTTGAAGAATTTTAATAATTCATTGTGCTCATTTAACAGAGCGTCCAGCTCGCTGACGATACGCCTGGCAAAAGGTGAATTAAGATTATGGTAGTCGCAACGTGCATCCACGCGATTAGCGAGTGCACGTTCGGAATCCTCGCCACCCATAAAGTATATTTGTAAAAATTTATGAGGTTCGTTTGACATTGGCAGCAATGAGCCCACTTTGTGATAAACTTGGCCTTTGATTTTGAACGTGGAATTAAATTGTTGACCGTTTGCAGCAGTATTGTTAACTATTTCTGTTGCTCCAAATGATGTCATTTGGAAACATAAATTGAATGTGCGAATTGACTTCAGGAACAGGCTAGAATCTGGATTTGTACCGGTAAGTAAACCGTGCAATGGTTCAGGTGGTGTTTCAATTTCGGTTAGTTGTATTTTTCCTGATGAGCAACACATCCCAACTGGCTCATTTTTAAATTTAAGTGCATGGCAATGCGGGCATTCTTTTTCCAAAGTACCAATAATCACTTTAGAATGATTATAATATTCAACATCCGGCTCGTACTGGAACGCTAGTCGAAGAAATAAATTTGACGTAAATGCTCGATGAACTTGTTGGCGTTGTTGGTCAATTCCTCTACGTCCATCGACTATGAATCTGCGAGTTTCTCTTCGTTCTAGTTGTCTTTGTTGATTTCGTTCATCTCGTGCCTCTTGTGATCGTAATTCACGTAACTGCGACATTCTCCTACGCGCATCAGCATTGACTTCTTGAATTTGTTCGCTTGATCTTCGTAGTCTTTCATCTAGTCGGGCTCTAGAATTGATCGTTCGACGACTCAAATTGGCCCCTTTGCGTTTTTTTGGCATTGCTGACTGTACATAGAACATATAAATAAATGAAGTTAAAGTACTTATACGGATAGAAAAATTTGTTTATATTTGATAAGCGTTAACAGTCAATAAGTAATTTATTAAGTACATTTTACGAATAGTTAATAAATATTTATTAATGGTTATAAGTAAAAAAAACATTTATAAATAAATGATATAAATGTGATTATAAATTATATAAATATAAATAATTTGAAAAGATGATTTATGTTCGTAAGCAATATTCAGATAATATAAAATTGCAAGCAGAATATATTCACTCAACAAAATATTTATTAATTTTTTTGAATTAACTATAGATATTTGTGACAACAATATTTGTTAACTATTAATAAAGACTTATTAACAATTAATAAATGTACTTTCTTCCCAAATAAATATTTATTGAATGTTAAAATATATTATTTAAATTTAAGAAAATAAAAAAATTATTAATAGTTAATAAATCATTTTATCAGTGAATTTATAGAAAACAGTGACTTACTTTGAACAGTTTTCATTTGCTTATTCATTTGACTTACCTTTCACAATAATAAAACAGGTATATTTATTAACCACGTACACGTTTTCGTTTTGATTTAAAACAATGCCCAAAAAATGCTAAGTACAATATATACAGGTACGGTAATGGCCGTTGTTGGCGGGAGCTTACAACACGTGTTTATTTATATGAGATCACTTAATTAACTGAGAGTTAAAACTGTCTCTGTCAGATTAATAAATAGTAAATAAATTATTGCACTGGAAATTAATGATAATTTTACGATGACAGTGAAATTAATATGAGAATTGCAAAGGAAAATTCAAATAATAGGTATAACAGTAACTGCTACGATTGATACACATATAAAACTAAAAAAACATGGCTGAAAAATGTATAGTGAGTAAGACAGGAGACCGGCTTCGTCCTCATCCCTACTACGTAATGTTTGCTGGATAAGTGGTGACACCTGGCGGGAATAACTGATCGATTGATAGTTGATGAGTAGTCGAACGGTGAGGGCGGAAGATCAAATTGAATTTAAAAAAAAATCATAATTAAAGGAACTTGAAATTATAATATCTGGATAGGAATTAACATATAAAAAATAGGGGTTGATCGTAGAGGGGTGAAAAATTAAGAGTAATATGAGATTTTTATTGTAAGTCATCAAAAAATAAAAAAAAAATTTTGCCAAAAAATTAAAGTTTATAATTAACAAATAAAATATAAGGGTTGATTGTAGAGGGGTGAAAATTTAGGGTTATATGTATTTTTGTATGCTGTGTCATAAAAAAATAAAAACAAAAAATTTTGCTAAAAAAATAGAAAATAAAATTTAGGGGTGGACTACCCTTAACATTTAGGGGGATGAAAAATAGATGTTGGCCGATTCTCCACCCTGGCCGACAATCACGCTAAGGATCACAAAAATCGGTCGAGCCGTTTCGGAGGAGTTCAAGTTCGAACACCGTGACACGAGAATTTTATATATTAGATATATATTGTAACAGCCTACCTACCCAATAATTAATAAACATTAAGTAATTCTGGGTTTTGACTGATTGCCTTTATTGAAGTGTTCGCTGCGCAACTGTCTGACATCGACTACTCTCTCACTACACTCTGTAATCGACATTGACCGCTCTGCACATACAAGAGCATACATACAAAATGACAGATGTCTTATTTCTCATATAATGTTACGTTTATGCTAGGTAGTCTAAACGTCGTTTCCATTTACGGATCTCCACATATATAAGTTAACGTGTCCCGCAGGACATCGTTTAAAAAATTAAAGTTGCGGGCCAACCACTTGGCCCGTTACGTTATACTCACTTTCGGGATCCTGGAATTAATTCTCCTTTTTATGTGTTTAACAGTATGCTTTATTATATTACTAATACAATATTAGCTGGTTGAAGACTACCGGTTGAAGACTGCTCGCGCAGCGCCACACTCAGAACCTTTTATACTTAAGCTAGCCTTATTCCTACCCTAACTCTGCTGACATAGCGGTTCCCACGATGTTTTGCATTTCAGGTGAAGTTGCTGTCTGCTGGATGCGCGTGTGGATCACGTTGCATGAGGCAGACGCACTGTCAACATATTTCAATAGACATGTGTGCTTCTGCTGCAGATGAGCGAGTTAACTGTGGTGTTAACTTCCACGTAAACCGGTACACTAGCCGGTCCAAAATTCTATGGGACCCATTTTGAAGTCCAAGGTCTCAAAATGATCGTCTGAATGTCCACTATTGAAAGCCGTCTGGCCCATTGAGAAATTCAATATGGCGTCCAAATTATGGCGTCTAAGCTGACTAAAAATTAGAGTTTATTTAAAATCTTGTGTGCTCCTAAGAAAACCAGGAGCAATGAAAAAAAAGTAATACTGATTCTTTATGTTCTTAGGGTCGCAGATTACGATTTCGGAAGCAGATTTCCAAAATTCAAAATGGCGGATCCAATATGGCGGCCGAAAATATTAATTTATTTCGATTTGTTTAAAATGTATTTCTAAGGGGTTTTTGGGGTCGCTGATTACGAATCTGAAGTCAGATTTTTTAAATTCAAAATGGCGGATCCAATATGGCGGTCAAAAATAAAAAAATTATTTCGATTTTTTTGAAACCTGTTTTAAAAGGGTTTTTGGGGTCCCTGATTGCGACTCTGGAGTCATATTTCAAGAATTCAAAATAGCGGATCCAATATGGCGGCCAAAAATAAATAAATTGATGAAATTCTTTTGAAACCGTTCCTTAAAAGGGTTTTCGGTGTCGTTCATTACGAATCTGGAGTTAAAATTTAAAAATTTCATGTAATAGATTAAACATGTATATAAGCTCTCTGCGTTTTCAGGGTTGAGACTGTCTTCAGTGTGACCAGTGGAGCCCGCATTACTTTTTTTTTAGTTATTTTAATTTTAATTTTTTTTTTGTTTTTGAAATTTTTTTAATTTTTAAATATGTTGTAAATTTTCACAACCTTGAAACCTTTTCTGAGCTATCTTTTTTGTCAAAAAAAAAAAAAAAAAAAAAAAATAAAGTAAAGGTAAAATTTACTTAAATTCAATAATCAATGACAGCAAGGTTGTCCACTGCACCAGAGTACCGTCTTACTAGCAACTGATGATTGCTTATAGGAATGAATGCATGTCCACTTTGTGTTTTCGTGACGCTTGGTGCCTTTGAAAATCTTTTTGCAAGTTTCTTTTGCATTTTAGAATGCATTGCTTTGTCGTAATGAAAGAATTTAATGTTTGGGAATTTAGTCTCCGCATATTTATATAAACCTTGCGATGTTAAAATTGCTTCTGATGGTTGAGCTTGCAGGCTAGCCCGCGTGGCTTCTCTTTTCACGATAGCGCCAACACCATCACAAGCACCTTTGCCATGGGCAGTTGCATGACAAAACCACTCAGCTTCAATACCAAAATCTTCTGCATGATGCATCAAATTCATCATTTGAAATTTATTTTTGTAGTGTTGTTTAGCACCATCAGTAGCATAAATAATTCTTTTGACTTTTGGACAGAATTTCTTAATTTCTGGCACAACCATTTCTTGCATAATGTACACCGCACTTGTATCGTGTGTCGTCGAGTCAGATAAAAGTACAAAACTGCGATGCTTAATTTCATTATCTGATCTGTAGTAGGCGACAACAGGGTGCACTGTGCATTGATCATTGTTGTAATGAAATGCTTGAATTTGCATTTTGCATTTTGCACAACATAAGGATAATTTTTGGAATAATCGCATTGGACTAAAACTTCATTTTCATTTAGGTTATTTTTCCTATTTGATAAATATTCCGATTGAGTTTTTGCAACGAAATGATGGGTCAATAATTTTTTCAATTGCGCACATAATTCATCTACATAATCTTCAGCAGAAAGACATTCTTTTTTCAGATTGCACCTATCGGTAGACTGCCATATGCTGTACATTACTTGAGTTAAATTGTTCTCTGTTAGAATTTTCATCACGTAATCAGAAAAATGTTCAATTTTTGGACAATTCTCACATTCATTAAAATAGCAAAGTGGTGTTGCGTTTTCACACGTAATAAACTTCAGGCAATCACTGTAATCTTCTACAAGATCCGGTAAATCTTTCGTCAAATTTTTAAAATCAACAGCTTCGAACATCAGTTTAAAATTTTCATGAATCACACATACACACACGCTATGTGTTCCTCTTGAGCCAGCAAGTACACACCATTTTGGCCTTAATTCTGCAAATTTACTCAACCCAGTAAGCATTTCAGGATTCTTTTCTTTAAACTGTTTGTGAAGTACTTTTATATCACAAAGCAACAATCGTTTCTGTACATATTATTTTTGACCATCAATTATTACTTTTACAACGTCTTTCTTTTTTGCCATTATTCTACTGTTTATGTCGTTCTCATAAAACTCTTTAACTGCTATAGCAGTACTATCAGGTAAAATTTTACCTTTTTTCTGAAGTGGAGTACCCAAAACTCCTGTGGTCATTTTTAATTGTTTGGATTCTTGAGCCATTTATGAGAAGTATTAAACTCTTCTTTTATTTTCCGAATTGACCAACAATCAGGGGCTATTGTGATAATAGACAACCGAAGAGGATCATTTTCTGGTGGACTAGAAAATTTTTCTTTAAGTCCAGTCAACATTACTTCTAATTCATCTTCTCTAGACGAACATTTTTCCTTGTTCGAACTCACTTCTTCCTCTATATCTGAGTCTTTCAGTTCTTCAGAAAATTCTGTAATTCAGCCCTAGAATCAATTTCTTTAAAGCACATAGCTCTACAGGTTTTGCATATTTTTGCATTGATTGGTAAGTCTGGAAATTTTTCAAACAATTTTTTGGAAATTTTCCTCAGACCTTTACCAACGTGGCCATCAACCTGTAATGGATTCACACATCTATCACCATGAGATTTATTTTTAAATTTATCACAAGTCGACATAATTATAAATACCAATAGGAAAAGAGATTTAATCAAAACCACCCAACTCAATTTAAAAACCTGATCAGGTTTTAAGAATATATCATCATCAACTTTATTTCACGAAGCAGAATAAAATAATAATCAATTGCTAAGACGAGAAAAACAAAACACGTACAATTACAGCAATGAAATAAAAACAAATTTTGGGACCACCAATTTTATCTGCTAAGTCCATAAGAAGAAAACGACCTTCCTTCTTTAGATTGAAAAAACCAAATAAAATCACATAAAGTGAAATTGAAGCACCTTGAAATACACTGTGAGAGTAAATGGAATAAATGTTTGTCAAGAACACAGCTACAAAAGACCCAAATAGCACGTTATCGCTGCAACATACACGTACAATTACAGCAATGAAATAAAAACAAATTTTGGGACCACCAATTTTATTTTATTTATTTATTTTTTATTTTTTTTTTTATTCTTTTTTTTTATTTTTTTTTTTATTTTTTTATAACGTTATTTATTTTTGGCCGCCATATTGGATCCGCTATTTTGAATTCTTGAAATATGACTCCAGAATCGCAATCAGGGACCCCAAAAACCCTTTTAAAACAGGTTTCAAAAAAATCGAAATAATTTTTTTATTTTTGACCGCCATTTTGAATTTAAAAAATCTGACTTCAGATTCGTAATCAGCGACCCCAAAAACCCCTTAGAAATACATTTTAAACAAATCGAAATAAATTAATATTTTCGGCCGCCATATTGGTTCCGCCATTTTGAATTTTGGAAATCTGCTTCCGAAATCGTAGTCTGCTACCCTAAGAACATAAAGAATCAGTATTACTTTTTTTTCATTGCTCCTGGTTTTCTTAGGAGCACACAAGATTTTAAATAAACTCTAATTTTTAGTCAGCTTAGACGCCATATATATATATATCTATATATATATATAACATTTGTCTCAGAACGCTGATTTTCATAATACAGTTGAACAATTTGCAGACGTTGTTGCGGTGTGAGTCTTTCCATGATGAAATGCCAAACGCTGTTCAACAAATCCACGATGACAGTTTGCCACAACTCGCGCGCGATGTAAAAAAAACGCAAATGAAAAAAACTCCTCTTAATTGATCACCCTATATATGTAAGAAAGAAGATATTCCTTCTTTCAGTTGGAATTCATAACGTTTATTAATTCAGAATAATATATTCTACAAATGCAGTGTTAATTAAAATTTAAAAATAGTTTTATGAAAAAATAAATATCGATGGCGCACACAACTGACGACGACCGCTTCTTTCTCTTTCTATGCCGGTTCGCCGGGACTGCCTTTTCGATAGAGTTACCACCCTTCACATATATATATATAACATTTGTCACAGAACGCTGATTTTCATAATACAGTTGAACAATTTGTAGACGTTGTTGCGGTGTGAGTCTTTCCATGATGAAATGCCAAACGCTGTTCAACAAATCCACGATGACAGTTTGCCACAACTCGCGCGCGATCTGTAAAAAAAACGCAAATGAAAAAAAACTCCTCTTAATTGATCACCCTATATATATATATAACATTTGTCACAGAACGCTGATTTTCATAATACAGTTGAACAATTTGTAGACGTTGTTGCGGTGTGAGTCTTTCCATGATGAAATGCCAAACGCTGTTCAACAAATCCACGATGACAGTTTGCCACAACTCGCGCGCGATCTGTAAAAAAACGCAAATGAAAAAAACTCCTCTTAATTGATAACCCTATATATAACATTTGTCACAGAACGCTGATTTTCATAATACAGTTGAACAATTTGTAGACGTTGTTGCGGTGTGAGTCTTTCCATGATGAAATGTCAAACGCTGTTCAACAAATCCACGATGACAGTTTGCCACAACTCGCGCGAGTAAAGTTTCTGGTCCTTTAGGTATAATAAAAAAATATATTTTATTAAATCAAAACCAATTGTATGCTTAAGGGGTTATATACCTTGTGGTCCGGTGAAATTAGCGAAAGTTGGGTTTTTTTTAAAGATATGTAGCAATAATTTTATTGTATAAAAGTTTTTATTATTGGATATTACAATGTTTAAAGAAAAAAAAAGGCTTTGTTTGTGTAAAAATATTTAAAAATGGCGGAGTTATGGCGTTTTCCCCCAAGACCCTTTTTTTGGAAGAGGCTTGCGGTGGACGCGATTCAAGTCCACCAAGTCAACTGAAATCAAAAAATCGAAAAGATTTCATTAGTATAGGGTTATATCTTCTTAGTGAACGATCAATATATTAAATATTTTGATTTTTGTGAAAATAGGAACATGTTTTTAAAAAACTCCACTTCTACAGTCCTAAAATTGGCATTAAAAAATTCATATCTGCAAAATAAAAATTTATACATAAAAAGTTGATCGTTCACTAAGAGGCGACATCAATTACGAACAATTTAAAAAAAAATTATAAAAATCGGTTGAATACTTTTTTTGCAATGGCGTCCACCGCAAAAGCATTTTTGGAAAAACACGTTTTTGAGATAATCGCGTTTAAAGTTTCAAGTTTAGTTACGTTACGTTGTGACGACGCACAATTTAAAACGCTGTAACTTTCGATCTATTGCTCAGATCTCTATGAAATTTTTGGAAAATGTTCTCAAGGGATTGTACTTTACGATAAAGAAATAAAATTTATTTTGATTTTTTTGAAAAGCACAAGGTATATAACCCCTTAAATCAAATCTAGGCGAAGTACACATGCTCGGCTAATAGATGAGACTGCCTTTCTATGTAAAGAGTCTCATATTTATAAGTTTGGAATAACAAGTCTAAGTTTGTGATAAGAATGCTTAATCTAATGTTTATATATAGAAATGATGTCATGGTACGGCTTGCATCCGGTATTTGTTTATTTGACATGCGGTTGCCATGTGTTCATGTGCTGCGATAACTAAGTTTGGAATAACAAGTCTAAGTTTGTGATAAGAATGCTTAATCTAATGTTTATATATAGAAATGATGTCATGGTACGGCTTGCATCCGGTATTTGTTTATTTGACATGCGGTTGCCATGTGTTCATGTGCTGCGATAACTCGCGCGATCTGTAAAAAAACGCAAATGAAAAAAACTCCTCTTAATTGATCACTCTATATATATATATATAACATTTCTCACAGAACGCTGATTTTCATAATACAGTTGAACAATTTGTAGACGTTGTTGCAGTGTGAGTCTTTCCATGATGAAATGCCAAACGCTGTTCAACAAATCCACGATGACAGTTTGCCACAATTCGCGCGCGATCTGTAAAAAAACGCAAATGAAAAAAACTCCTCTTAATTGATCACCCTATATATATATATAACATTTGTCACAGAACGCTGATTTTCATAATACAGTTGAACAATTTGTAGACGTTGTTGCGGTGTGAGTCTTTCCATGATGAAATGCCAAACGCTGTTCAACAAATCCACGATGACAGTTTGCCACAACTCGCGCGCGATCTGTAAAAAAACGCAAATGCAAAAAACTCCTCTTAATTGATCACCCTATATATAACATTTCTCACAGAACGCTGATTTTCATAATACAGTTGAACAATTTGTAGACGTTGTTGCGGTGTGAGTCTTTCCATGATGAAATGCCAAACGCTGTTCAACAAATCCACGATGACAGTTTGCCACAACTCGCGCGCGATCTGTAAAAAAACGCAAATGAAAAAAACTCCTCTTAATTGATCACCCTATATATATACATAACATTTGTCACAGAACGCTGATTTTCATAATACAGTTGAACAATTTGTAGACGTTGTTGTGGTGTGAGTCTTTCCATGATGAAATGCCAAACGCTGTTCAACAAATCCACGATGACAGTTTGCCACAACTCGCGCGAATTATATTTGTTGAAAGAACAATTATATTTTTGGTGAAAGAACTTTGACACAATTATATTTTATTGAAAGAACAATTATATTTTTGGTGAAAGAACTTTGACACAATTATATTTTATTGAACGAACAATTATATTTTTGGTGAAAGAACTTTGACTTAATTATATTTTGTTGAAAGAACTTGGACTTCTGTCCAGTTACAGTTGAATCTTAAGACTAAAATTATAATATGCTTTGGCATATGCAAACGCCCATTTCGTTTTTTCCATAATTGTTGATCGAGCAACGGGAGCGACGGCGACGCTTCCGTTGTTTATGTTTTTGAAATTTGATCTCAGTTCAAGTAACTTTAATTGGTTGCATAACTTTGCTTTGGTATATGCATAAATTGTTGATCGAGCAACGGGAGCGACGGCGACGCTTCCGTTGTTTATGCTTTTGAAATTCGATCTCGGTTCAAGTACCTCTGCATGATTATGCTGATCTCGTCGTTATCAACAATTATGTTATTTGTTTGTGCGACTTTAATTGGTTGCATAACTCGCGCGATCTGTAAAAAAAGGCAAATGAAAAAAACTCCTCTTAATTGATAACCCTATATATAACATTTGTCACAGAACGCTGATTTTCATAATACAGTTGAACAATTTGTAGACGTTGTTGCGGTGTGAGTCTTTCCATGATGAAATGCCAAACGCTGTTCAACAAATCCACGATGACAGTTTGCCACAACTCGCGCGCGATCTGTAAAAAAACGCAAATGAAAAAAACTCCTCTTAATTGATCACCCTATATATATATATAACATTTGTCACAGAACGCTGATTTTCATAATACAGTTGAACAATTTGTAGACGTTGTTGCGGTGTGAGTCTTTCCATGATGAAATGCCAAACGCTGTTCAACAAATCCACGATGACAGTTTGCCACAACTCGCGCGCGATCTGTAAAAAAACGCAAATGAAAAAAACTCCTCTTAATTGATCACCCTATATATATATAAAACATTTGTCACAGAACGCTGATTTTCATAATACAGTTGAACAATTTGTAGACGTTGTTGCGGTGTGAGTCTTTCCATGATGAAATGCCAAACGCTGTTCAACAAATCCACGATGACAGTTTGCCACAACTCGCGCGACTAACGAGTCCGAGGGTTCCGTAAGCAAAAAAAATTACTTTTATTTATCAGTCCATTTTACAAAATGAATCCAACCTGTTCTAGAGCCCAGTTAAAACTGAAGCTAAAGCTACAAATGTAATACTTATAAACTAAAATATTATTTAGAAGTTCAGCTGACGTCTGTTGAAATAAGTATTGCAAAAAAATAATAATTTATTAAATTGTTATTATTGCGGAAATATTGTTAAGTGAAAAAAAACAGTTTGTCAAACTTTGCAGTTTATTGACATTTGAGAATTATTTGTGAAAAAAAAACAGTTTGTCGAACTTTGCAGTTTATTGACATTTGAGTTCATTAAATTGCTACTATTGCGAAATATTGTTAAATGTTGAAAATGCAGTTTGTTGACATTTGGGTTCATTAAATTATTGTTCCCAATTAATGGGTAGGGAGTGTGTTGAGTTATTGGAATGGGTAGTTGACGTAACTGCTCCCCCCTTTGACTGAAAACTCTCCTGAGTTTTTCTAGTTATCTCTATTTCGTTATGTTTTGATATTTTATATATGTAAAATATGACTACTGTACCTAGGGCTATTAAACTGAATGTCAACGCTAGGCTATTAAAAATGTAGTTTAGTTTTTTGTGAAATCTGATTTCTTCGATCTTTTGAATGTTTTCGATCTGATTCGATACTAATTCATCAAACGTTAGCTGAGATGTAATATTATTTAAATTAAAATTATTATTTATTAAAAAGTGTTGTTCAAACTTATCTTCAGAATTATAATACAGATCTCCATTTATTTCTAATTTACAACCGTTAAATGTTATTAGTTTATTTCCACTTAAATTGAACTGTCTATTATTACAACTACTATTAGCTATAGAATTTACATGATTTTTTATGATTATTAAGCCAGGTTGTATTTCTATAGTTTCTACTTGTTTGTTCTTTTTTCTTAAGCAATTATTTCTGAAAATACAAAGATTAGACTTTTTTAAATTGCTTCTTTTTACTTCATTATTAAAATCATAAATTGAATTGTTTATTCTTAGGATCTCTCTTTTTTCAAAAACAAGTTCTTCTTTGTTTTCATTAGGTATAGGTACAAAAATTGATCTTTTTACTTTTCTTATATCTTTAGGTATTTGTATTATAAAAATTATTTTATTTTCTTTATAATGTCCTGCACTTAATCTTGTATTTTGCATTTTGTAGAGATCGATGTTGTAACGAATTATTTCTTCACTTGTTAATACATTATTATTCATAGTATTTGTCTTTGTGGCTACAAGATTATTTTGTATGTGTTCAATATTGTCTAGCAGAATTTTAATTTTTAGCAATATATCCAGATATAGGAGCTTATTTTCTAATTCTTTGTCATTCTTGGATATTTGATTTAATTTTGAGGTAATCTGCGTTCTGTCACTTTCTATTGCGTCTTTTAGTTTTGAAATTGTTTTGTTAAATACATGGTTTATCTCTATGTTTCCGTTAAGGGTTTTTATTATTGCATGATTGTTGTTGTCAATTGCTAGTAAATGTCTTTCTATTTCTGTCCTGTCAAAATCGTCCATTGTGCCATATAGCCATTTCATGCCTGTTCCAATAAAGTTTATTAGTCCTCTCGGATGTCTAGTAGGAATGATTGTCTTGAGTTTTGATTTTGCTTTTTCCAGTTCTGTATTAAGGAAGTGTCTGTCGTTGATATTTGCTATTACTTTTGTATTTTCTTCGAGTCCTTCTATGACATATTGAATGTCCTTGGGGTCAATGATGTGTAGAATAGTGTCGTAGTTGTAAGTTATGTCTGCGTCTTCTAGTGCTATTTCAGCGAAGCCATTTGTACTATTGATGTTTTCGACAACTAATGTGGTGTTATTTACAGTGAAGAGCGTCATTATTATGGTTATTAGCAGTGTCATGTGTACATTATTGTATTTTTTTATATTAATCGCCTGATGGTAAAGGTTGTGATACCCTTCCTTGATGCCAAAGTTTTTTATTAGCTCTTCCTTTATTCTTTCCCATGTTGATTCTGGTCCTAGGGCCCTTACCACTTGTAGAGCCGGTCCTTGGATCTTATTTCTAATGTACCTCTCGAATACAAACTGCTGTAGGATGGCATTCTCATGGAATTCTTTGATCCGGGCAGCTTCCTTCATCAAGTCAGATCCAGATAGTACGGCTGGTGCTGGTGAGTTATTGGTGCTTTGTTGTGTGGACATTTTTGTAATGATTTGTTTTTTCTTTGTAAAAATATTGTCTTTAGACACTTCACAATGTAACGTTTTTTTTTTTTTTTTTTTTTTTTTTTTTTTTTTTTTTTTTTTTTATTTTGTGGGTTTTAGCTCCCTTTTTCGTTATAGCTCTTTGGTGCTATATTGTCTTTAGACGTTGAAAAGGTTATTTAAATGAAGTCTGAAAAAATTATTTAAATGAAGTCTGAAAAAATTATTTAAATGAAGTCTTTTGACTTTTAATGTCACTTTTCACTTTTTCGCAAGGATATTTTGTCCTTTTTTTTTTTTTTTTTTGCCGGATTTAATAGTGTCCTTCAGGATAATCACTTATTTTTCCGATATTAGGTTCTTTTACGTCGACTGCGCCACTAACGAGTCCGAGGGTTCCGTAAGCAAAAAAAATTACTTTTATTTATCAGTCCATTTTACAAAATGAATCCAACCTGTTCTAGAGCCCAGTTAAAACTGAAGCTAAAGCTACAAATGTAATACTTATAAACTAAAATATTATTTAGAAGTTCAGCTGACGTCTGTTGAAATAAGTATTGCAAAAAAATAATAATTTATTAAATTGTTATTATTGCGGAAATATTGTTAAGTGAAAAAAAACAGTTTGTCAAACTTTGCAGTTTATTGACATTTGAGAATTATTTGTGAAAAAAAACAGTTTGTCGAACTTTGCAGTTTATTGACATTTGAGTTCATTAAATTGCTACTATTGCGAAATATTGTTAAATGTTGAAAATGCAGTTTGTTGACATTAAATTGCTACTATTGCGAAATATTGTTAAATAAAGAAAATGCAGTTTGTTGACATTTGGGTTCATTAAATTATTGTTCCCAATTAATGGGTAGGGAGTGTGTTGAGTTATTGGAATGGGTAGTTGACGTAACTCGCGCGATCTGTAAAAAAACGCAAATGAAAAAAACTCCTCTTAATTGATCACCCTATATATATATATATAACATTTGTCACAGAACGCTGATTTTCATAATACAGTTGAACAATTTGTAGACGTTGTTGCGGTGTGAGTCTTTCCATGATGAAATGCCAAACGCTGTTCAACAAATCCACGATGACAGTTTGCCACAACTCGCGCGCGATCTGTAAAAAAAACGCAAATGAAAAAAACTCCTCTTAATTGATCACCCTATATATATATATAACATTTGTCACAGAACGCTGATTTTCATAATACAGTTGAACAATTTGTAGACGTTGTTGTGGTGTGAGTCTTTCCATGATGAAATGACAAACGCTGTTCAACAAATCCACGATGACAGTTTGCCACAATTCGCGCGCGATCTGTAAAAAAACGCAAATGAAAAAAACTCCTCTTAATTGATCACTCTATATATATATATAACATTTGTCACAGAACGCTGATTTTCATAATACAGTTGAACAATTTGTAGACGTTGTTGCGGTGTGAGTCTTTCCATGATGAAATGCCAAACGCTGTTCAACAAATCCACGATGACAGTTTGCCACAACTCGCGCGCGATCTGTAAAAAAACGCAAATGAAAAAAACTCCTCTTAATTGATCACCCTATATATAACATTTGTCACAGAACGCTGATTTTCATAATACAGTTGAACAATTTGTAGACGTTGTTGCGGTGTGAGTCTTTCCATGATGAAATGCCAAACGCTGTTCAACAAATCCACGATGACAGTTTGCCACAACTCGCACGCGATCTGTAAAAAAACGCAAATGAAAAAAACTCCTCTTAATTGATCACCCTATATATATACATAACATTTGTCACAGAACGCTGATTTTCATAATACAGTTGAACAATTTGTAGACGTTGTTGTGGTGTGAGTCTTTCCATGATGAAATGCCAAACGCTGTTCAACAAATCCACGATGACAGTTTGCCACAATTCGCGCGCGATCTGTAAAAAAACGCAAATGAAAAAAACTCCTCTTAATTGATCACTCTATATATATATATAACATTTGTCACAGAACGCTGATTTTCATAATACAGTTGAACAATTTGTAGACGTTGTTGCGGTGTGAGTCTTTCCATGATGAAATGCCAAACGCTGTTCAACAAATCCACGATGACAGTTTGCCACAACTCGCGCGCGATCTGTAAAAAAACGCAAATGAAAAAAACTCCTCTTAATTGATCACCCTATATATAACATTTGTCACAGAACGCTGATTTTCATAATACAGTTGAACAATTTGTAGACGTTGTTGCGGTGTGAGTCTTTCCATGATGAAATGCCAAACGCTGTTCAACAAATCCACGATGACAGTTTGCCACAACTCGCACGCGATCTGTAAAAAAAACGCAAATGAAAAAAACTCCTCTTAATTGATCACCCTATATATATATATAACATTTGTCACAGAACGCTGATTTTCATAATACAGTTGAACAATTTGTAGACGTTGTTGCGGTGTGAGTCTTTCCATGATGAAATGCCAAACGCTGTTCAACAAATCCACGATGACAGTTTGCCACAACTCGCGCGCGATCTGTAAAAAAACGCAAATGAAAAAAACTCCTCTTAATTGATCACCCTATATATATATATAACATTTGTCACAGAACGCTGATTTTCATAATACAGTTGAACAATTTGTAGACGTTGTTGCGGTGTGAGTCTTTCCATGATGAAATGCCAAACGCTGTTCAACAAATCCACGATGACAGTTTGCCACAACTCGCGCGAATTAAATAAGTACTTTTGATGTTTAAGTAAAAAGATATATTTTATTTGTATCAATATGTACTTATGTCATTTATAAGCTGAAGTACACATGCTTCAGTATATTATAAGACTGACTTATTTCTATGCTTAATCGTCTATTTATAGGCTCTGGTTTCTTTTGTTAATTGTTTGCTGATAATAGAAATATACTATTTGCTGACAATGTTTCTTTAGTTTATTGTTTGCTGATAATATACTATTTGCTGATAATGTTTCTTTAGTTTATTGTTTGCTGATAATATACTATTTGCTGATAATGTTTATTTAGTTTACTATTTGCTGAATAGGAATAGGAATATTTTTAAAACTAAACTACTGATTCTGTATCATACATTGGATGATGTCATCGTTTACAGTAGTGTGTTTTCTGTTACACTAACTCGCGCGATCTGTAAAAAAAACGCAAATGAAAAAAACTCCTCTTAATTGATCACCCTATATATATATATAACATTTGTCACAGAACGCTGATTTTCATAATACAGTTGAACAATTTGTAGACGTTGTTGCGGTGTGAGTCTTTCCATGATGAAATGCCAAACGCTGTTCAACAAATCCACGATGACAGTTTGCCACAACTCGCGCGAATTAAATAAGTACTTTTGATGTTTAAGTAAAAAGATATATTTTATTTGTATCAATATGTACTTATGTCAATTATAAGCTGAAGTACACATGCTTCAGTATATTATAAGACTGACTTATTTCTATGCTTAATCGTCTATTTATAGGCTCTGGTTTCTTTTGTTAATTGTTTGCTGATAATAGAAATATACTATTTGCTGACAATGTTTCTTTAGTTTATTGTTTGCTGATAATATACTATTTGCTGATAATGTTTCTTTAGTTTATTGTTTGCTGATAATATACTATTTGCTGATAATGTTTATTTAGTTTACTATTTGCTGAATAGGAATAGGAATATTTTTAAAACTAAACTACTGATTCTGTATCCTACATTGGATGATGTCATCGTTTACAGTAGTGTGTTTTCTGTTACACTAACTCTCCTCCTCCTTAGAAATTTGAACGTCCCTGTTCTGTTTGTTTAAGTCGAAGTAACATTTGAACTTGTTCTTCGTTTTCTTTGAGTAATCTTATCATTTCCTTTTCAATTCTTTGTTCTCGATGTGATTTATAATATTTAATTCCCAATGTTATTATGAGATATATACTTATGATAGTTTTTGTTATTAATGTGAAACTTATGATTGGGTGTTCTTCGATGGGTATAAATATTGAAGATATTTCTTGTATATTGTCGAAATTATAATTTGTTTGAGATTCTAAATATTCGAGTACATTTAATTTTTCTTTATGTTTTTCATGTAATATTTCTACAATTTTATCTTTTAGATTTATGTATGTGTTGTTATTAATATATATAGTCTTGTTATATTGTAATAAAAAATTTCCTTTTAGAGTCTTATTTTTGTTTATAATATTTACACCATCTATGATAATGTTCCCATTTCCATAGTCTGTTAATGGTTCATTATTTTCTTTAATTACATTACAACTCGCTTCTCTATTGTCTAGGATGTTTAGTGTGCATTGGTCATCTTTTCCTTTTTTACATATCGTTAAATCAATGAAGTTTTTACAATTTTTTATTCTTTGGAATTTATTTTTGCATTTCCCTATATTTGAGTCTAGTACAATTTTTCCTTTTTTCGAGGCTATTGAATGGATAATAAATTGGGAGCATTTATTTACAATTTTTGGATATTTGTATATAATAATATATGTTTGTTCATATTTGACTATCTTTATTTCTGCGTATTCTAATATATTTATTATTGGTACATCTGTGGTTTCAATATTAACTATTTCTTTAATTTCTTCTAAGTCGAGTGTCGAAGATAAAAAGTTGTTATTTTTAGCTAAATTTATAGTCATTAAAAGATTATTTAATTCGTTATAAACTTCTTGTAATATAATTTTTTGTGTCACTTGTTCTGGCTGAATTCGTTCTAATATTTTTTCGAATTGAGAATTTATGATTCTTTGTTTATTATTATTTTCTAATAGCTGGTTCATTTTAGTTTGTAATTCTATTTCGTCGTCATGGTCAGGTGTGCCTGTTCTCCATTTCAATCCTGTCCCTAAAAAGTTAATTCCTCTCTTAGTCCTGGGGTTCAGTTGTTTCCTTAATGCTTCTATTTTGTTGTATAAAATTTGTGTGTCAGGTTCCATGTTATATACATTTCTCATTGTGTTTTCGAGTGGTTCGATTATTTTTGTTAGGTTAATCAAGTGAAATAAATATTCACTTTTATCAAATGTATATAAAGGGTTTGTTTTGATTAATAGATAGTCTTTATTTTTTAAGTCTGTTATTTCTACTTGTCCTTGTATCATTTGTATAAAAAACAGGGTAATTATTATCTTGAACATTTTTAATTTATTCTAATGTTATCCTTGTGCACTATTCTGCCTTCTCTAGTTAATATAGTTTTCCCTTTATCTTCTTTTACTATTTTCTTCGCGTATTTGTCTGTCACTTTATTTCTTCTTTTTGTTTTAATAAAGATCACGTCTCCTTCTTTGTATGTGACTAATTTGTTTGTATTTTTTTGTTTCTCTAATAACTTTCGTTGGTTTTGTACAAGATTATTTTTTATAGAATTGTATTTCACTTCCCCTCTGTTAAAAAACACGTCCTCGGGTTTTAATCCTATCACAGAATGGATTGTTTTATTATATTGTCGTACTGCTTCAAATATTATTTCGTGATGTTTAGTTTTTTGTTGTTTTGCTAGTAACATTGTTAGTTCTAATAGTGTACTGTGCGTACGTTCTATTTGGCCGTTCGATGTTGAATGGTGTGGTGGCACTACAGTATGTTGTATCTGTAGTCGATTGTAGAGTGCTTTTGATGCATGACTCGTGAATGTTGATTCGTTATCGGTCATTAGATTAGTCGCGTATGGAAATATTTGTGAGAGTATTTCCGTTAGATACATGTACGTGCCTTTTTTGTCATGTATTTCTCTTAAATAGCAAAATTTTGAATATTTGTCTATGGTTGATATGTACATTTTATTGTCCATGTATAATATGTCCATGTGTAAGTGTGTACCTACTTTGTTGGGTATTGGTGTCTCGCCAAAGTTTAGTTTGTTAGGTTTCCTGTCATATTTGCATTGTTTGCAAAGTTCACATATTTGTGCTCTTAATTTGGTCATTTCTTTTAGTTTTGGCCAATAATATTTTTCTTCTATTTCTAATATATTATTTTTGTAATTTCTATGTGCTCTTTCGTGTGTCATGTTTATTATAGCGTGTTGTTCGTCTTCAGTTTTTATATCTTTTACTAGCGGATTCGCGATAATAATTTTAGTTGTGTCTAAGTGAGTTATGAGTTTGGTTTGTATTTCGAACAATATTTCTTCACTAGTAGTGATTGCGTTTGTAATATTTGGTTGAATTACAGTTTTCAAATCTGAAATTAGTGTGTCTAATTTTTCGAAGTAGATTGTGTGTCTAAAGTAACTAAATATGTTTTCAGAAGATATTCTAGTTAATTTCTTCTCTTTTTTTTTTATTATTTGATTTTTAAAGTGATTAATGCTTTTCTTTACTCGCTTGATTTTATCTGTGTGTGAGCTTTCTTGTGAGTGTATAGAACCGTCATCTGAGCTTATCTGGTTTAGTTGTTGGCGACTAAGTGCGTCAGCTACAATATTTTGTGCTCCTGGTTTATACATTAATTTAGCTCCGTATTCTTCAATTAAATTCTTCCATCTCTTCAATTTATTATTTGGATTTTTTTCTGATATTGAGTATATTAAGGATTGGTGGTCCGTGTATATCGTTATGTCTGATCTACCGTATAAATAATTTCTTAATTTTTGGAATGCCCAAACAATGGCTAATAGTTCTTTTTCGTTCGTGCTGTATCTTTGTTCAGTTTCGCTTAGGGTTCTAGAAATAAAACAGATTGGGTTTCTATTCTGGGATAACACTGCTCCTATGGCAAAATTACTTGCGTCAGTGGTTAGATCAAAGGCTTTATTAAAATCTGGTTGGAAAAGTTCTATTTGTTCTTGTAGAGCTTCTTTAATGTCTTCTAGAGTTTTCAGAGCCATCTCATCTAAATTTATCTTTGTTTTTTCACTTTGATTTTTGTTAATCATTCCGTTTTCTCCTCGTTCCTATAGTATCCTGCCAATCCCAAAAATGATCTTAATTCCTTCAGATTAGTCGGGGGTGGATAATTTTTTATAGTTTCAATTTTTTGTGGGTCCACTGTTATTCTTTCATGTTTAATTATGTGTCCTAAATATTCTATACAATTTTTGAAAAAATGTGACTTCTCGTATGAGATTTTCATGTTAGCTTGTCTGAGTGCTTGTATAACAATTCTTATGTGTTCGATATGTTCATCAGGTGAGGATGAATATATTAATACATCGTCTATGTATACATGCACGAATTTGCCTATATATTCTCTCAATATGTCGTCTACACATCTTTGAAAGATTGATGGTGCATTTTTTAGTCCGAATGGCATTCTTAAGAATTCATACTTTGCTCCGTTTATACTGAAGGCTGTTTTTTCTGTGTCTGAATCCTTTATTTTTATTTGGTGGAATCCTGCCTCTAAATCTAGAGTAGTGAAAATTTTTGCTTTTCCTAAATTTTGTATGGTCATATTAACGTCTGGAATAGGATATCTGTCTGTTATAGTTTCGTTATTTAATTTTTGAAAATCTATAACCATTCTTCTTTTTGGTTTTCCTTCTTCATTTAATCCTTTCTTTGGCACAGTCCAAATGGGTGAATTATAGGGACTTCTACTTGGTTTTATTATCCCGTTGTTTAACATTTTCTCTATTTCTTTGTTTATAAAATCATTGTCTGAAAAAGGGTATGGGTATTGTTTTGTCCATATCGGGTCATTACTTTTTGTTCTAATAGTAGCTTCAATTGTTGTAGTAAAGGGTAATGTAGGATTTGTTTCCTCGTTTATTTTCATTATTTCCTCTATCTCTCTCCTATATTTTTCATTGTCAATGGTGAAATTTATTGTTTCTTTAGTTTTGTTTTTAAATATTTTATAATTTAGTTTGTACAGATTCAAGTCAATGTTCGCATACATTTCTCTTAAAGTCTGTTCTCCTAAAATCATGTCGAAATCTTGCAATTTATCAATTTCGAAAAATAATATTTTTCTTCCTAACATATAAATGTATTTTCCTGAATTTATTGTGTTTGAACCATTCAGAGTTCTACTAACAAAGGGTTGTATGGGGATTGATTTTCCTTCTTTAATGTCTTTTTTTATATAATTGGATGTTGATCCTGTGTCTATTAAAATATTTAATTTCTTTTTATCTTTAACAACAACTTGAAGACACGGCAAATTGTTTATTCTTCTAAAAAAGTGGCCCTATTTTCAAATTCTTCTTCATCTATGTTTACCTCGGTTGATTCAGCTGGATCATCGTCTAAGATTTGATTTATTCTTTGTTGTTTCTGTGGCATGGTATTGCTTCTCATTGAATTTGGTTGGTGTTCTCGTTTGAATGGTTCTCCTCGATTTGTGTTGGTTGGAGGAAATCCTGCGAGTTGTCGGTCATAATTATTTCTGAATGGGTTCTGATTTTGAGGTTGCCATTGATTTGTTTGTTGTTGTGGTCGAACATTTCTATAGGAGTTGTCTACTTCCATGGGTGTCGAGGTGTATTTAATATTGTTTTCTCTAGGTTGGACAACAGGTTGGTATCTCGTGTTGTCTTGACGTACATAACTCCTTTGTGTTGTGTTCCTTCTCAAAGGGTTGTTCATTCTTTTATATTCTATTTCACTTGCAATGGCATATGCGCTCTCTAAATCTCTGGGTTTACTTCCATAGAGCGTAGTTTGGGTGAATTCATCGTTTAATCCATTTCGGAAGCAATCTACGGCAATGTCTTTGGTGACTTCTTGGAGTGGACCAAAGTTTCCTGGATAGTCTCTTTCGCATTTCGTCATAGCGGCATTAAAAACTTGACAAATTTTACTATGGAATTCTGATAATGTTTGTCTGCCTTGATATTGACGTTTCATTTCTTCGATCAATGTGTTGTAACTTCTCTTGTCTGCATAATTGTAATCTAGACGATTAATTATAGCTTGGAAGTTTAATGGAGTACCATGATTCTGTAATAGATCATCTGCTTCTCAACGTATTTTATTATACCGCACCGTAAAAAGAGCATCATGATATTGTCTTGTACCGTTGAAGTGTTCTATTAATTTCATGGCGTATGAAACTGTATTTCTCCATGATCTGTATCCTTTTGTTGTCCCATCGAATACAGGAAGACTTTTATACATTTCATAATTGATTTGGTTCGGATCGGTAAGTGCAGGATATGTCGAGGCTGGTTGTTCCACTATGGATTCTGTTCCTCTGGCTTGGAGAGCTTGTAAGTCCGCTTGGACCTGTTGTAAGGTTCGTTTAAGCGTTCTAAGTTCTGCTTCGGCCATGATCCTGTTTTTGTCGAATTCTTTTATTCTTTTAATTTTATGGTGATCCAGTATTGGTTATATAGTATTCGTATGTACTATGTTCTGTCTGGATATTTTTGTGTTTAAACGGTGCTTGCTTTTTCAAAGGATGTAAAATTTATTTTCTTGTTTAACACTTAACACTTTTATTTATTGTTAGCTCAGGATTTCTTTTGTCATAACATTCATGTGTATTATTTTTTGAATATCCCGGTTGAGCCCCCAATTAAATAAGTACTTTTGATGTTTAAGTAAAAAGATATATTTTATTTGTATCAATATGTACTTATGTCAATTATAAGCTGAAGTACACATGCTTCAGTATATTATAAGACTGACTTATTTCTATGCTTAATCGTCTATTTATAGGCTCTGGTTTCTTTTGTTAATTGTTTGCTGATAATAGAAATATACTATTTGCTGACAATGTTTCTTTAGTTTATTGTTTGCTGATAATATACTATTTGCTGATAATGTTTCTTTAGTTTATTGTTTGCTGATAATATACTATTTGCTGATAATGTTTATTTAGTTTACTATTTGCTGAATAGGAATAGGAATATTTTTAAAACTAAACTACTGATTCTGTATCATACATTGGATGATGTCATCGTTTACAGTAGTGTGTTTTCTGTTACACTAACTCGCGCGATCTGTAAAAAAAACGCAAATGAAAAAAACTCCTCTTAATTGATCACCCTATATATATATATAACATTTGTCACAGAACGCTGATTTTCATAATACAGTTGAACAATTTGTAGACGTTGTTGCGGTGTGAGTCTTTCCATGATGAAATGCCAAACGCTGTTCAACAAATCCACGATGACAGTTTGCCACAACTCGCGCGCGATCTGTAAAAAAACGCAAATGAAAAAAACTCCTCTTAATTGATCACCCTATATATAACATTTGTCACAGAACGCTGATTTTCATAATACAGTTGAACAATTTGTAGACGTTGTTGCGGTGTGAGTCTTTCCACGATGAAATGCCAAACGCTGTTCAACAAATCCACGATGACAGTTTGCCACAACTCGCGCGCGATCTGTAAAAAAACGCAAATGAAAAAAACTCCTTAATTGATCACCCTATATATATATATAACATTTGTCACAGAACGCTGATTTTCATAATACAGTTGAACAATTTGTAGGCGTTGTTGCGGTGTGAGTCTTTCCATGATGAAATGCCAAACGCTGTTCAACAAATCCACGATGACAGTTTGCCACAACTCGCGCGCGATCTGTAAAAAAACGCAAATGAAAAAAACTCCTTAATTGATCACCCTATATATATATATAACATTTGTCACAGAACGCTGATTTTCATAATACAGTTGAACAATTTGTAGACGTTGTTGCGGTGTGAGTCTTTCCATGATGAAATGCCAAACGCTGTTCAACAAATCCACGATGACAGTTTGCCACAACTCGCACGCGATCTGTAAAAAAAACGCAAATGAAAAAAACTCCTCTTAATTGATCACCCTATATATATATATAACATTTGTCACAGAACGCTGATTTTCATAATACAGTTGAACAATTTGTAGACGTTGTTGCGGTGTGAGTCTTTCCATGATGAAATGCCAAACGCTGTTCAACAAATCCACGATGACAGTTTGCCACAACTCGCGCGCGATTTGTAAAAAAACGCAAATGAAAAAAACTCCTCTTAATTGATCACCCTATATATAACATTTGTCACAGAACGCTGATTTTCATAATACAGTTGAACAATTTGTAGACGTTGTTGCGGTGTGAGTCTTTCCTTGATGAAATGCCAAACGCTGTTCAACAAATCCACGATGACAGGTTGCCACAATTCGCGCGCGATCTGTAAAAAAACGCAAATGAAAAAAACTCCTCTTAATTGATCACCCTATATATATGTAGGAATTAAAAGCACTTAATGACGTTTTTCAAAAGTTTATTTATATATATATACCAGCGGACCCGACAGACGTTGTCCTGTACACACGTCTTTAATTCGGAAATTTCAAACGTTATTATTAAGCTACAACAATCTGGACCGTTTTGATGAAAATTATTATTAAAAAATTATTACAATATCTTACGTCATTACATATACGTGTATCACAATTCGACCAATCGATAGCGTGTGAGTATGTGTATCCATATTAGTGAAATGTAATGTCGACGCTGTGTTAGGAAAAAGATGTGTTTATTGTCACACTCCACTGACAAAATCCGTGAAATAAATAATAGCAGTCACTATATGTATTTGATTATAGACATGGATATTTCTGAGAGTTACGGAAAATTTTAAGCCAATGAAACGACTGATTACAGACACGAATATTAGCCGTGGAATGTGGCAATAGCAGCTTCGTAAATAAAAATTTCAACATTTTTTAATTCAAGGTGAAAAAGATTTCACTAAAACTATTTTATTTATAACATATATTTTTTAATTTACAAAAACTTAATTTATCGTAATGCGATTGGATGTACAATATTTTTGGTTAAGCCTTGAGGTGTATAAATAAACAAATTCGATGGTTTTCCAACTCTAGAACACGCAACATATAATTGGCCGTGAGAAAAACACGGATTTTCTAAATCTAAGCCACAAATTGTCATTGTTTGGCCTTGTGACTTATTTATAGTCATAGCATATGCCAAGCAGATTGGAAATTGTAAACGTTTGAATGGTATAGGTGAATCTGAAGGAATCATTGGGATTCGTGGTAGAAGTACAACTTCATCTTGGAATTTTCCACTTAAAATAGTGGCTTCGAGAATGTTGCCCATGATTTTTTTTACAACTAATCGCGTGCCATTACACAATTTTGGGGCATTTAAATTTCGAAGCAAAATTATAGGTGAGCCAATTTTCAGCCGCAAATTATGCGGAGGCATTCCGGATAAATCTAGTGAATTTAGAAACTCTACAGGATAGTTGACAACTTCGTCAGGATCAACAACCGTGTCAATCGATTTAAATATAATTTCATCACCAGGCAATGACTGTTGTATTTTAAAGTTGATGGCGTCAACATCTAAATTTTTTGCGGCTAAAATAGCTCGCTTTCGCAGCCATACATGATTAGTATAATTATGTTTCAAATCTGGAAAGATACTTTCTATTAACTCATCTTTGGTAGCCACCATGTTGCAAAAATTCTCTGGTAGTCGAATATATTGTGTATCTTCATACAATGGAATTTTACCGTTGCCAATGTTTAACAATTGTTCAGCGAATCCTGATGCTAATGGATCATTCTGAAGTTGAACGCGCATATTAAGAGTAAGGCATAATTTAGTGACACTTCGCCATAAATAAGATTCTTTCAAACATGCGTTTATTTGGTCTGCATATGTCGCACGTGGAATGACTGGTAGTGTTTGTCTGAAATCACCAGACAGCAGAAGTAGAGCACCACCGAAAAGCCGAGCATTATTTCTGATATCTTTCAGAGACCTGTCGAGAGCTTCGAGCGAATGCTTGTGGGCCATTGTACATTCATCCCAGATAATAATTTTGCATTTTCTCAAAACTTCAGCCATGCCTGAATGCTTCTTTATGTTACATATTGCTTCAGGATTTGTATGAACATTCAAAGGTAATTTTAGTGCTGAATGGGCAGTCCGTCCACCATCAAGTAACGTTGCTGCAATACCTGATGAAGCAACGGCCAACGCAATATGATTTTGTGATCGAATGCGCGCAAGTATCAGTGAGATGAGAAATGTTTTACCAGTGCCACCTGGTGCGTCCAAAAAAAAGAAACCACCTTGTTGTGCTGTAATTGATACGTCAATTTCATCATATACATTTCGTTGTTCAGCAGTAAGCAATTGTTCATTATTAGCAACAAAAGTAGCCAAAGAAGTTTTATCGAACTGGTGTTCACGTTGAACATCGCTATTGATGATATCTACCGCTGGGCGGTTCGGCGCTGGCATTCCGAAATGGATGAGCGGCATGTTCGAAATAAGAATACAAATATCCTCAATCATTATTAATGATTCGTTGTATATTTCAGCGGAGAATTCAATATTAAGATTTTGATTAGCAATTCTAGTCCGATGCAAAATATCTTCACTCATTGAATCTTTATATTTGTTCCACAGAGCAGATGCGTCAGACGGAAAACACGTTGTTAATATTATTGAAAATAATTGCCGGATTTGTTGTGGAGATGAGCTCAGTGCTGCATCTGCAAGTGTGAGGTCCCAATGGTTATCATCCTCCAATAAATGTAACTCTCTACACGCATCGAAGAAAGTGTCGTACAAAATACCATTGACTTTTCGCAAATATTGGAAGGACGTTGGTCCAGGAATGTTAACCAGTAATAAACGCAAAAAAAAACATTCGCGTTGCTTCGGATGAACTGTATATAATCGACCTAACGTATTTGTCATAAATAAGTCAGCGAATCCTGAGACTGGAGTGCCTCGTTTCCGCGGTTCCCAATTTTTTGATTGTTTATTCCATATAAAAAATTTAGGAACATCAGCGTATATTAATGTCCTTGCGAATTGACCAACAACATCTTGTCGACTACAAAGTTTAAAAAATTCAGTAAGAGTTGTTTTTGGAGCCGTTAAAGCCTGTTGTAGTGCAGTCTCTTCTGTGAAGGTAAACACGTTGTCCGTTTTCAAGATGCACAGACAAATGTATCACAGCAGGATCCCTTTCATGGATAGGAAACGTAAAAATGCGCCAAATAGCTTCGTTGCTACTTATGTATCGACCCATTTGATAACGTGTTATTTCGTCATTGTCGTTTATATTTTGAACAGCAAATATAGCTTTATCACTACCTTTGTGAACATACTTACAAATGTATTTGATCGACTTCACTGAACTGCATAGTTCGACGTTAAGGGGGTCTTCTACCGTCGCGCCTTAATCTCGGGCCTATTTTTGGGAATTAATTACAAAGCAACCACTTGAGATAATGAAATCAGATTTTTTTTATTTAATTTGCACAAGTTTGCACTATTTAAAAATATATTTTTCAAATCGAATTCTTTGGCCCTGTGTCCTTGAACCGTCCTCGAGGTTGCCCTTGTAAAAATGTCCTAGGCGACTTTGTGGCACGCGATCGACCATTTTACTTATCTGAAATCAAAAAAATTTTTTTTTTATCATAAAGTGTAGCGTTGGCTATGTTTTCCCAGTGGCGATTTTAAATATTTTGAAATTTGTAAAAAATGCGTGATTTTAAAAAAAAAGTTTGAAAATTTCCTCTTTGTTTTACACTTTAGAGGCCCGCAAAATTAAACTAATCAAAAATTGAAAAAAGTGGTCTGGGAAAACATAGCGAGATGTTCACTGAATAACTGGAAAAAAGATGGAATGAATTCGACAAATATTTATAGTAGATGTGTGACCAGAAAGTTGAAAAAAGTCAACTTTCGGGAAAAGGCGTTTAAAGATAAAGTTTGGTATAACACATGATTGCAGCATGCATGTATTCTCCCCGAAATGCTCATGAAGGAACATGTTTTTCATAAAACCCTCTTTATAGCATACTCTTAACATTAGTAGCTTTTAAAAAATCTAAAAAAAAAAAAATCGATTTTTTCAAACCGTGACGGTAGAAGACCCCCTTAATGTGCGCTTTGTAGGTTTTGCACAGCAATGGTGAATATGGGACTACCCAGCGATTATCAATATCTACTATTACACCATTTGACAGACGTAATTCATATGATTGACCACCATTGTCTACGTCTCTACGTCGGTAAGATGGATAGCCATCAATATTAGTGATAGTATCAGTTTCACATGGTTTTGGAAAACGCTTTGTACATTTTCCATTATCCATACATGGTGACATTATGTTTAGAGTACCACATGGACCATGGATCATATTAGTAGTAACAATGTCAAACAATTCTTGATCAATGTTCGGATCTGGAATTTCCGCTGAAATAATTTTGTCAATTTCTTCTGGGCGTATTTTATCCACCAACCAAATTAAAATATGCGCATGAGGTAAGCCTCGTTTTTGCCATTCAACCGAGTAAAGCCAACAACGTGTTTCACCAAATACCGAGTGATGAGTAATTAAATTCATCAAAGATTTTAATTTTTGTTTAAAAACACGTGCAGTGACATCATGACGGTGCATCGATGTTTGACCTGGCAACAGCAAATTTTTAATTTCATCCCAGTTTGGATTACACGTAAATGTAATAAAAAGATCTGGTCGGCCGTATGCACGTACGTAGGTCATGGCATCTTGAATGTATTCCTGCATATGGCGCGGACTACCAATGTATGATGACGGGAGAATATATGCGGTCCCGATATTGTTGATGTTATTCGTTGCATCTACGTTACCGATTACGGCGTCACGCAAATGAATGTACTCCTCAGCACGAAGTTTTGCTTGATTAAATTTTATGTATCGTAATCTCTCACTTTCGATTTTTACATACATATCGACAATGTATTGATGAAATACCTGTCTGCATCGGAGAATGTTATTGTCTTCATTAGCACGAATCATTAGTCGATATGCGTAAAAGTTCATAGCACTAACTTTCTTGTTCAGTTCTTCACCTGCAAATAAATATATTTATGAGATAAACAGAAATTATGGATTTAGAAAAAAAAAGAATTGTTAGATAATCTATGAATTGTACCTGTAGTTGGATTCCTTTGTTTAATATTGATATAATATCCATCTTCTCCTTCCCAAAATATCAATGGATACTGCAAAGCATCGTAAGAACGATGATTGTCTTGAATTATTTGCACCGTATCATCTCTGCGTTGTATGCGAATGTCTCGCCGTTCACATGGGTCACCAGCCATAACAACTGCAACTTCATTAATAGTTGGAACATTATATGTACCTGCGTGTTCGCCATAGGGCACTTTGTCTGCTTTAATGACAATGACGTACTTGTCGTTTTGCAGTCTGTTAGAAAGAGTCTTGAACAATCGTATCAATTGGTTATGATTTTGCAAAAACGTTTGTAAAATATCCACAATTTCTCGTTCTTCCATCTGCTCTATATGGTTGTAAACACAGCGTGTATGTGATTGTTGCTCCTCATCGCCCATAAAGTAAATTTGTAGAAATTTTGGATCGGCATCAGGCATTGGAAGCAATGAACTAATTTGGTGGTATACCTGACCTTGAATCTTGAATGTAGATTCAAAATTACAACCATCTTCATTATGGACGATTTTTGTTGCTCCAAATGATGTCATTTGAAAGCATGAATTAAATTTACGAATTTTCCGCAAAAACAATTTCGATTGAGATGTGGTTCCGGCTAAAAGTATTTTTAAAGGTTCTGCTGGTGGATTTAGCGATGGCAGTGAAATTTTTCCAGACGCACAACATAAACCAACCGATTCACCTTTGTACTTAAAAGCATGACAATATTTACACTCTTTGTCCATACTACCTATCGTGATTAGTGCATGTGACGAATAGTCTATTTTAGGATCATATTCAAACGCGAGACGACTAAGTGATGCTCGTGTCAATGTTCGATTTTCGAGCACTTGCCGATTTTGATGTTCTCTCTGTGCGTCGGTCAGTCGTTGACGTGCCTCTCGTTGTCTTAATGTATTAGCATGAAGACGTCGAACGCGTTGCTCTGAATTTTCATTTGCTCGTGAACATGCAACTTGATCTCTGGAATTTACATTATCCGTCAAGAGTTCTTCAACTGATCTATTTAATCGACGATCATGGACCAATTGCGCATTCCGAGTACGTCGACCAATATTTTTCGCTCTTCCACGAAGACGTGGCATTTTTCTGTAAAAGAAAAATACTATAAAATAATGCACAACGAATATAAAAATAATGTAAAAAATTCATTATGAAATTAATGAGCTACTATCTGCGTCATTAATTTCTGACTGTTTCGAAATTAAGTGAAAAATAAAAATCCATCTAAATACAATCTGTATCATTAAATGTAGATGAATAAAAAAAACTTCTTTAAAGAAATGAATATATAAGTAAAAAAGCATATAATAAAATATTCATTATTATAAAATCTATAGCGATGAAAAATCTGTCCACATAAAAATCCGTGTGAATCAAGAGGCAAATATTGAAAGTAAATTAATAAAAATCCGTTTAATCAAACAATTAAATAAAAGTATAATTTTATGGATAACACAAAGAAGCTCCATATGTTGTCTATGAAATTTAACTTTTATTGAATTTATTAATTTTATGGATTTTTATTTATTCACTTGTAAGGTTTGTCTCTTTATTTGCACGGATTTTTATTTGGACGAATTTTTAATCGACACAGATTCTAAATTTCTAATATTTCATTTTATGCTTTTTTACTCATATTCATAAATTTTTTCTATTTTTTTATTCATTTCTATCATTTTATTTTTCACTAAGTCTTCTAACAGTTAGAAATTAATGACGCGTATAAAACACAAATAAATTTATAGGTTAGAGTGGTAATTAATCAACGCACGTGTAAATTTCATAAACAAATTCATAAGAAATATACTCACTTCGATTCTGCACTAAAGTCGCAAAATGTATTGTTTCTTATGCACACTTCAAAACTTTTTTAACAATTAGTAACTGTTGATTTAATATTTGATTCAGCACGCTGTTTAAATAACGCAATTATAACAAAATATTTCTCTCAATTCGATCGCAGCGCCAACTGTCGGGACAGACTGAAATTGAAATAAAGTATTATTTAATATTTGACGCTGCGATGATAGCGCAGTCTATCGGATCCAATGTGAAACATTCCAAAATCAACAACTACTTAACACAAATAAATTTATAGGTTAGAGTGGTAATTAATCAACGCACGTGTAAATTTCATAAAAAAATTCATAAGAAATATACTCACTTCGATTCTGCACTAAAGTCGCAAAATGTATTGTTTTTTATGCACACTTCAAAACTTTTTTAACAATTAGTAACTGTTGATTTAATATTTGATTCAGCACGATGTTTAAATAACGCAATAATAACAAAATATTTCTCTCAATTCGATCGCAGCGCCAACTGTCGGGACAGACTGAAATTGAAATAAAGTATTATTTAATATTTAACGCTGCGATGATAGCGCAGTCTATCGGATCCAATGTGAAACATTCCAAAATTAACAACTACTTATTATTAAAAAATTATTTAAAAAAACATTTTCCAGGAGACCAAATTGTGAATCTAAACCATTCTCGAATCCCATTGAACACACACAAAAACTTTCATCAAAATCGGTTCAGTCGTTTAGGAGGAGTTCAGTGACAAACACACGAACATAAGAAATATATATATAAAGATATTACATGTACGAATACACAGTTATATATGTTATGTGTACAGTTACACGTTACAGTTATATGTTACAGTTATATGTCACAGTTATATGTATTATATGTAGCGATGGTGCCGATGATGCCTGAGCGGGCATTCAATTCAAACTGTCCTGTTTTGTCCGTTCTTATTTGGTAGGGTGACCGTGCGTTCCGTCGGTAGGGTCGCATTTTTCCGTATTCAGTACGACTGTCCGCTTCTCGTCTGCCTTACGTGTGGCCTTCCTACATTCGGCCGTCCTGACATGTCGTTCGCCTCGAACGATGGGTTCCAAGCTTTCATGTATTCGGCGACTGTTAGTGTATTGTTGGGTCCTTCATGGTCACCTACCTTCTCAACTGAGTATCTACCATGTGCAAAACGTTCTTTTACTTTGAGTTTCGGACCTGGGCCATACTGTGTTCTTTGAATCGCTACTAAGTCTCCTACATTGTATTCTGTTTCTGGTTTTCGTTTGGAATTGAAAGTCCTTTTATTCTCCTCTTGAATCTTTGAGATGTTGTCTAAAGCTTGTTTCCTTACATTTCCTCTCTCCTCGTCTAATTCGTTAATTAAGGATTCTTCTAATAATTCTCGAAGTTCGACGTCTTCCGATGTGCGCATATTTAACCCTGTTAAAATTTTAAAAGGGGTGACGTTGGTACTCCTAGGAGGTGAGTTATTTAGCATACGCTGCACTCTATCAACATGCTTGTACCAGTTTGCTGGGTTATTGTGGCAGAGTTTTGTGAGTAACGGTATGATAATACGATTTATTCTTTCGACCTGCCCATTTCCCCGTGGCACACCGGTTGCAATAAGTAAGTGCTGAATACCCTCTTTACTACAATAGTCACTGAAATGTTTACTTGTAAAAGCTGTTCCCCTGTCCGTCACTATTCTTTTGGGGTTACCAAATATCGATGATTGGTTTTGCAATCTTTCTACAACGGAAGTTGTGTCTGTACCCTTTGCGGGATACAACCAGACAAACTTACTAAAAGCATCCACTACTACCAGTAAGTGGTTGTATTTTTTATGAGTAAGTTCCATTGGACCTAGGTGATCTACATGGTAGGTTAAAAGTGGCTGGTCAGCTTTATTTATAGGGGAAAGTAAACCTTCCTTCTTACCCCTCTTCGACTCCCCAATAATGCATTCGACACAGTTCTTATAACTTTTGTTACTTTCGGACCTATTTGCGGTATATAAAAGAATTTTTCTACATAGTCTTGCGTCTTTTTAGTAGACCAATGGCCCTGATTATGTGCCATACGAATAATTTCATCTTCCATATCTTGTGGTACCACTACTAACTCTTTCACGGGGTTCTTATATAAAATACCGTTTTTTATATAAAAATCTTCGTACACACTCTTTTCTAAAACTTTTGACACTGCCTTGACCCATTCGTCATTTTGCTGTGCTTGGTTTAATCGAAAGCTTATAGAATCTTCCAACAACATGGATGCCATTCTGCTAAGAGCATCTACGTGTCTCATTTTTACCCCTGGTCTGTGTTCAATGACGTAGTCGAAGTCCTGAAGATACATGGCCCAACGAGCTACTCTTAAAGGAACTTCTTTTTTCTTCATTGTTAATGCGAACGCATTACAATCACTCACGATTCGGATCTTCTTACCAATTACGTAGATTCGCCACTTTTTCAACGCTTCTATAATTGCCAAAACCTCGAGCTCGTACGAGTGGTACTTTTGCTCTTCAGGTCTAGTTTTGCGACTGAAGTATTGTATGGGGTGGAAAAGTTGATCATCCACATCTTTTTGGAGGAGAACGCCCCCATAACCATACATGCTGGCATCTGTATGTATCTCCGTTTCAGCCTTAGGATTCTATAATTTCAAAACTGGAGCTTTAACTATTGCTAATTTAAGATCCTGAAAGGCTAGAACTTGCTCTTCATTTATTAGGAAATTCACATCCTTTCTAAGCAAATCAGTTAACGGCTTTGCAACTAACGCATATCCCTCTATAAATCGTCTGAAGTATGAAGTTAGGCCTAAAAATCTTTGAAGGGATTTTTTGTCGCGCGGGAGTGGAAAGGACTGAACAGCCTTCACTTTATCGTCTGATGGTTTGATACACCCTTCTTCAATAATGTATCCTAAAAAGTTAATTTTCCTCATTAAAAATTGACACTTTTGCCACTTTACCTTTAAACCAAAATTCTCTGCTCTCTTCAAGACAATTTTAAGCTTTTCTATTGCTTCATCTTCATCTTGCGCTGGAATAATTATATCGTCCATGTAAATTACGATAACCCCTACTTGAACCAAATCACGGAAAATTGCTGAAATATACCTGCAAAAGACTGCCGGGGAGTTAGAAATCCCAAATGGCACGAAGTTAAACTCATACTGGCCGCTATGAGTAATAAAAGATGTATATCGCTTTGAATCTGTTTCAACCGGTAAGTGGAAAAACCCGTTTGCTAAATCTAACGTTGAGAAAATCTCGGCATCTTGTAGCCTTTCCAAGACATCATCGATTAGTGGCATTGGGAAATTATCTCGCGTTATCTTTTCGTTAAGCTTTCGAAAATCACAACACAAACGCTTTGTGCCATCCTTCTTTGACACAAGAACCACCGGTGAGGCATACTCGGAATTACTCTGTTGAATTATACCCTCTTTCAACCATGTATCTACCTGTTCATCTATAATACGCTGATCGGAATACGAAACTCTGCGCGGAGTTTGGTAAACTGGCGTATCCTCGGATAAAATAATCTTCATTTGCACCGGGAATTGAGAGTTCTGCTTTGGGGCATATTGATTTATTAGATTCGTAACGGCGGCGCATTTGTCTGCAGACAGATGCGAAAGCCTCAAATCAGGAATACTTTGAAAAGTATTTAAATCACTTTGTAAGCAAAGAACGCTAAACTCACTGAAAATTGAATTACGATCTATATCCGTAACTGATATTTGGTGCGAATCGAAAGTTTTGGTTTTATCCCGTAGACTATTTTCCAAGCCTTTGGCCTTAAAAGTAGCGACACCTTCCGCAAATGTGATATCTGATTTCTTGAGGATATCGTTTCCTAGCACAGCTTCATAACGCAAATCGTTGCTTCTGGTAACATGAAAAGTTACACCTATTTCAAGATCATCTACACTGATTTCCCTTTCTATGCTGCCTATTGTGGTAAGTTCACTTTCTTTTATACCTACCAATCGTCGTTGCCCGCTACTTAATTGTGGATTCTTTAGCTTCTTGAAAACGTCGTACCTCAGTAAACTTAAATCCGATCCTGTATCAACCATTGCGTCGACCACAATATCATCAACCTTAATACGCTTAAAAATTAAGCCACTGACATGTATCCCAGGTCTGTTAAACATGGCATTAACCACCCCTTTCTCTTTTTTTTATTTGCTTATTTACATAAGCTTTGCACTCAAAACTTCGGTGCCCTTCTACACCGCATTTGAAACACTTATATTGTCTCTCTTTATTAACGCAATCTTTTGCCATATGTCCCGTTGATGAACATTTAAAACATTTTTTTGCATTTGCACTTTCCTGTAAAACTAAACCTTTCGACGTACTTTGTGCAGATTGGGACTTCCGCGATTGATACACCTTTTCATACACTTTTAAGTTTTCTTTTAGGTCTTTGATTGTTTGTGCCTGGTATAAAATAATTTTATTTTGTCTCGCGTCGGGAATCCCTTCATTGAAATACCCTATTATGCTAACCTCATCCATTTTAACTGGCTTTGCAATTTCCATCAGTGTATATAAGTATTCCCTAAATGACTCACTGTACTTTTTACGCCTATTTTGAAGCATGTGGTGGATTTCTAATAACGATAATTTTTTACCAAACTCATCTATTATGGCTGTTTTTAATGCATCCCAATCATTAACACCAGCTTGACTTCGCAAAAATAACTTGGCTGCTCCTTTCAAAAGTTGTTTGGCATATACGTATTTTTGAAGTTCGTTCCATCCCAATGTAATGGCGTTATCTTCAAACTCTCTTATCCACTCATGTACATCTAGCGTATCTGTTCCAGTAAACGATGGTAAACTGTCTTGTATGTCTTTCAAGGTAAAAGATGGTCTCGTCACTACGGTTTGCGGTACCGAATTTACGGCTTCTTGGTAAGCTGACTCACGTTCGCTTTCTTCGCCATCGCTTTCTAAAAGATTATAATGTCTAAGAAGTCTGTCCCTTAGTCCACTTTTATGTCCTTGTGTACTTAAGTCAACCCGTCTTAAGTTTTCTTTTAAAGATTCTACAGTCATAGTTAAGATCGTTTGAGCGTCCATTGTCTTACAAAAATTTTTGCAAAGTTTTTAAGTTAATTAATAATTAACAGTTGAACAATTTGTAGACGTTGTTGCGGTGTGAGTCTTTCCATGATGAAATGCCAAACGCTGTTCAACAAATCTACGATGACAGTTTGCCACAACTCGCGCGCGATCTGTAAAAAAAACGCAAATGAAAAAAACTCCTCTTAATTGATCACCCTATATATAACATTTGTCACAGAACGCTGATTTTCATAATACAGTTGAACAATTTGTAGACGTTGTTGCGGTGTGAGTCTTTCCATGATGAAATGCCAAACGCTGTTCAACAAATCCACGATGACAGTTTGCCACAACTCGCGCGCGATCTGTAAAAAAACGCAAATGAAAAAAACTCCTCTTAATTGATCACCCTATATATATATATAACATTTGTCACAGAACGCTGATTTTCATAATACAGTTGAACAATTTGTAGACGTTGTTGCGGTGTGAGTCTTTCCATGATGAAATGCCAAACGCTGTTCAACAAATCCACGATGACAGTTTGCCACAACTCGCGCGAATTATATTTTGTTGAAAGAACGAATTTTATTCACTAGATATCTTTAGATATCGTGAGTTTCTTTATTAGTTTTAGAACTTGGACTTCTGTCCGGTTACAATTGAATCTTAAGACTGAAAATATAATTTGCTTTGGCATATGCAAATGCCCATTTCGTTTTTTTCATAAATTGTTGATCGAGCAACGGGAGCGACGGCGACGCTTCCGTTGTTTATGCTTTTGAAATTTGATCTTGGTTCAAGTACCTCTGCATGATTATGCTGATCTCGTCGTTATCAACATTTCCATGCATAAGCTTATTTGTTTGTCCAGCTTTGGCTTTTTGTACAATTATGTTATTTGTTTGTGCGACTTTAATTGGTTGCATAACTCGCGCGATCTGTAAAAAAAACGCAAATGAAAAAAACTCCTCTTAATTGATCACCCGTTATATAACATATACACATGTGATCAAAAAAAGGTTATACTCGTTTATTATACATACTTTACCATAAGCAAAAATTAAACATTTTTAGCACAATTCTGCAATGCCAAAAAAAAAACCAAAATTGCACAAACCGCCATAAAAAGCTGCTCAAAAAAATAGGTACATTACTGCATTTATATTAAAAAAACTTTGAAATGGTATAAAAAAAACTTTTTGTTTTGTACAAAGTTAGTAACCAGTATATCCACCCTTTTGCGATATAACTTTTGATATCCTTCTTGGCATGCTCCTAATTAGGGATCTACACGTATCTTCACTGATTTCATACCAACATTTTTGGATTGCACTCCACAAAATCTTGCTTATTTGTAAAACTTTGTTTGCCCAACTTTTGTTTAAGATGTCCCCATAAGTTTTCAATTGGGTTTAAGTCCGGGGATTGGCTGGGCCAAGTTAGAAGGGGAACTTTGTTATCCTCGAAAAAAATTTTTAAAAGCTTGGAGGTATGTTTTGGGTCGTTGTCTTGTTGAAAGACCCAACGCAGTGGCATGTTTTCCTCCGCATATGGAAGCATTACTCTCTCCATTATTTTCCTGTACTCCAAAGCTGTCATTTTGTTTGTTGTCTGGAAAATTGGGCCAACCCCATACCATGAAAAGCAGCCCCATACATTTATGCACCCACCTCCATGCTTTACAGTCTTTTTGGTAAACCTGATATGGAATTCTTTGCCATTAGGACGTCTCACATGTTTCTGATAGTCGTTTCCAAACAGGTTTATCTTAGTTTCATCACTCCATAAAATATTTGTCCATTTCTTTTCACCTTCAGGACCGCACCTGTTTGAATGCGATTCAGCAAATTGTAAACGCATCTGTAAATTGTTTTTGCGCATAAGGGGAACTTTTTTGGCTAATCTTCCAGGAAGATTTGCTTTTTGTAAACGCCTTCTTACTGTCGGAGGACTTACAATGTTGCCGATTTCTGCAGAAATCACCTTTGAAGAGCAAAATGGATTCTTTTTTGCCATAGCTAATATGCGACGATCATCACAATCAGTTGTTTTCCGTGGTCTTCCACGGGTTTCTTTTGCCGGTTTTAACTTTAAGGCATTCTGTACAAAATTCAATGACCGGTTTATTGATTTCGCTATTTCTCGCAAAGATTTTCCATCCTTTCTAAGGTTCATTACCAATCGTCTCTTCTCAGATGTACAGTGACTTTTGCGACCCATGGCTGCATAAAAAATTGTTTTATTTTTGGTAAGTAAGCTTCTACACATAATACCCTTACCAATTCGAAGCAGAAAAAAATCAAAATCAAAATTTTATAACACAAATCTATACAACAAGACGAATGTACCTATTATTTTGATCAACTGGAATTGTGTTCAAATTAAACAACGTCATTAAAAATTTACAATTACGGCAAGTGACGCTTTGTTTTTATACTGAGCAGAGTTGTCAGACATAACACCGCAAGTATGGTTAACAACTACTTCACAGAGATGTTAAAGTTGAACAAAATACTACTTTTAAATATATCGTTTCTAGTGTACTTATTATTTTGATCACATGTATATATATATATATATATATATATATATATATATATGTACACGTCTATTTTCCTCGGCCCCAATATTTGGAATATCTGGCATTCCGTCGACCACGACTGACCCCTAGCGTTTCCAAAGCGAGATTCTCCCTCTCTGTCAAATCCTCTTGCAACCGGGGCCTCCACCTGTCACTAGTCGATCAGCCTTTGACTTCCTAGCTCTACTTCGAACTTGGTTTTTCCAATGGTTTAGCGACTGTAAAATAAATATTTTATTAAACAATTTGCTCTGCGATCTCCTTCCACAACTCCTCAATTCTTTTTGGGCACGTTGGATCGTTTTTGTGGAGCTTGATCTCCGGATGGCTCCTAACAAAAGTAAGACAGCAATCTAATTGCTCCTTGCTTGTTCGCTTTGTTTTGCACTGTATATCTGTAAAAAAATAATGCTTATTTTAAAAGAAATCAGGAAATTTCTTTTATTTTACAACTTACCCAGCTCGTTCATTTCAACAGAATGTATATAGAGATGCAATTCAACATTTATCGATTACTAATTTTGTTTGTTTATAAAACAGAAATTAAAAACGTTATTTGGCACGAGCTTAGTAATATTCATATTCTTTTGATGAAGAATTTCGCTTGATAAATGACTTTAAAAAGATTGGGGTACAATTTTCCCAAAATCACTTTCCCAAAAAAATTTTTTCCCAAATTTTTTTTCCCCAAAAAATAATTTTCCCAATGCCATTTTTCCCAAACTAAAAATTTCCCAATAAATTTTCCCATAAAATATTTTTTCCCAAATTTTTTTTTCCCAAAAAATAATTTTCCCAATGCCATTTTTCCCAAACTAAAAATTTCCCAATAAATTTTCCCATAAAATATTTTTCCCAAAATATCGTTCGTCTGTAAAATATCGCATATACATTTGCAATGAATGGGCGAGTACATTTTTTATTATTTGAATCAAGATTTCAGTTTATTTCTGAATTTGTATGTATACAATCACATGCGAATATAGTATCCTAGAGTTTTCAAGTATGTGACAATATCATTGTTATCAACATATTCGTGATATTTCGAAACAATGTTAAATATTCTCTGTTCATGTTTCAACCTCTTGGAATCTTTATTTTTCTTAACTTGCTGTCCTGATTGCAATTGTCGCATCATTATTTCTGTGTCCGATTGCTCTTTCTGCAACTCGGAAAGAAAAATGTAGAAGCTGGGGTGATCTTTCCCTATAACAACTTGAAGCCTGTTGTGCCATCCTTCGGATATATTATTCGTTCTCGCAGTTTGTTGAATGACTGCATCATATTGACACCACAAATCTGGAGCATAGCGAGGATGCACCTGTTTACGTCGGCCTTTTGCAGGTTTTCCTCGGACGTACGTAGCGTCAAAGTATTTTGAAATTGGTCGCATTTCCTCCGGTATTTCATTTTTTAAGGTTTCGAATTCTCGGGCGATGTTTTGATGTGGGACGAAAGAAAGGGCACATATCATATGAGTGGCTACTTTGACCGATCGATCTTCAGGATCGCAATACATTTTCTGAAGTCCTTCACTTTGGATATGGCGGTACATGTTTTGACAGAGGTGGAAAAAACAGCAGCGTGCCTTGTCTTCGCCCATTACGATTTTTACAGCATTGATGATAGCCAACTCAAAATCTGTCATCACTTTAATCGGAAGAGATATATCGATACCTAGACGTTCTGCCTCTTGCAAAACAACCGAGAATACTTTTTCGTATACTTTCTGCTCTTTGTTTTCTAATAATGCGTAGACAAAAGGTAAACCAATAGTTTGTGGTTTTCCTCTTGAATCCGGTTGTGTAACTGCTCCGAGAATTGCGAAAACTTGGAAAAATATACTTGGCGCAGTTTTAAATGTTCCGTCGGCAAACCACAATATGCTCCTGAATAATTGCCTTAAATTTTCAGGCGTCGCGAACACGAGTATTCTCCCAAATTCTGAGTCTTCGTCATTTTCATAGGAGTCGTAAATTAGAAATTTATCTCCATTCAATGAATTTTGATAAAAGCCTGGAATATCCTGCAATTCTCTCAGCGTTCGCGGGTTCGAGGGAAAATCTTTTAATCTTTCACGACTAAGACTTTTTCGGGAATTAATTCTGTTTGGCATTTCCGCTAATACCGCTAAAAGAGAGAGTTATCATATTTTGTAATTATGAATCGAATGCAATTTCGTTTTTTTGTTTTTACCTGGTGAAACGTTTCGCAATTCAGTTCGTAATATTTGAGCTGGAGGAGCTTCAGGAGCTTCAGGATTTTCTGTAGCTTTACGTTTGATCCTATTCATGACTCTTAACGCTTCGACTTCTTCGGGGTTTGGTGCATGAAGGATGTGTTTCGATTCATCAAGTCCCTTCAGAACTCTGATATTGTGTGGTCCTCCGTATGTTGTCACTCTAGCATTACACTCAGGTTTTCTTCGGCAATTCCAATACGCAGTTTCTCCTATTCTACCTGAGTGTTTGTAGTACAAATATCCGTTAATGTGCAAAAAAAATGATTTTTTGCATTCAATTAATTCCGCCATAATTAGAAATTTTGACTTTAGGCAGCAAATTTTGGCTCATGAAATTTTGACACGTAAAGAATGACGTGAAAAAACTTGTTTATATGAGTGAAGTTGGATACATTCGTTACCTTGTCTTTTTATCCGAATTGAAAAATGTATATTGAAAAACTTTTTCGAATCTTTTTCGATTACTTAAGTATAAGATTTTTGATTATTATATACACTCATATTGTCGGAATCGTCGAAAAATGTCAAATAGTAGAATAATAAAAATTAATTTCAGTAGTATTTGTTCGGAAAAGCTATCTATTGGAAAAAAGTTATTTTGGGAAAACATGCATTCGGGAAAAAACAATAAAGCGGGAAAAAATATTTTTGGGGAAAAAAATATTGGGAAATTTTTTTTTTGGGAAAAAAAATTTTGGGAACAAATTTTTTTGGGAAATTTATTTTGGGAAATTTATTTTGGGAAAAATGACCCCCCACCCTTTAAAAAACTCCATTACATATGGAATCGTTAAGTGAATTTTTGCTCAACTTTTTGACTATCTCTAGTCGATACGTGCCATCAGCTGACTGTCTCTATTTATTTTCACTATGATATTTGGTGAAATTCTTGTGACTTTCCCTTACTGAATAGCAAAATCGTCTCAAGTCACAAAAAGAGTCACTAATTTATAATCTCAATTTTAGTGACTTGCGATGAGATTCGCTTACAGAATCCGGGCATAAGTTCGAGCTGATATGCTCATATGCCTGTGGAAGATCTTTGGGTTCCTTCATTCCTAGAAGCCTAGGGAGGTCACCCTTAAGGCCTCGTATAAATGTATCCAACGCCTTATGGGGGGAAGTACCTTTAGAGGGCCGTAAAAAACCAGTTTTTCGTGATTTATTTTTGGGAAAATGAAAACAGTGCACATGAAATTAATATGATATATAATATATTTAGGGCAATGCTCCAAGAAGAAAAAAGCGTATTTAACATTATTATAAATAAGCAATTAATTGAGTTATGGCGGTTCACGTAAATCGTGTCGCCGCTGACATCGAATTCGGCGAAAGCGATCCTGACCGCAACTTTCATCTGAAATCATAAAATCAAACATTATTTTACTCAGGAGGGTTTTTTATCCTAGATAGACTACAATCTCTAGCAAATTCGAAGATTAACCATTAAAATGAGGCTTCAAAAAAAACTTTTGGTTTTTTTTGCAAAAATTTTCAAACATTTTTGTGTTAAAAAGTATCTAAAAATTATTTTTTCTTTTCGTCCGTAGTCTACCTAGAGTAGCTTTTTATGCCCTTTAAAATGAAACCTTGATGAAGAAATTGGTTCAATACTTTTTCTGTAATCACTTACGCCAATTTGAAAAACATGGTTTCGAGAAAACGCCGTTTAAAGTTCGCGGTCAAGGAAAAAGAAACTTACCGAAGTTGGACGCTTATCAGCACCACCAGGCTCATAGAGCAAACCCTCAGCTTCCTCAAAATATTCGTTTTCGGCGAGTTGTGCCTCCCTACGAGCACTGCGGGCCTCCTTCGTGCAGTCGCTGTGACGTCGGTCTGCGCGCGCCAGTCTAACGTCGTCCATCTGATCGGCGAACATCTTGCACTGATGCCCAATGATGCAGTCCAGAGATCCCATTAGCCTCAAAATCGAACTGTAGCCTTCATTAAACAATCCGGCAGCGATGTACGCGGCAATGTCAATAATTTTTTTCCCGGAATTGAGATGTTTTGGAGTCATGCGCCACACCGTGAATGACTCGTTCGCGTTCTGTGTATTCCCGCCCAAGCACCTATTGAGGAGATCATTCGTTGAGAGAGCGTCATAAATGAGACGAATGCTGGTCTCAACATCGGGTGGAATAAGACGCGGCGAGTGCTTGTAGGACTTCAACTGCGGGGCAGTTTCCATGTCTGGGCTTTTTGTCTGTCGAACAATAGTGATCCAGTGTCGACATTATAGCCTTTCTCATGTTCTCCACAGAATTTGCATTTCTCCTTATTGCCAGGCCGTAATAAATTGTTAATTTTTTGATTACACCATCTGTCAACCTGCCCCTTGCCACCGAGTTTGTTCGTCTTTTTAATATTTCGCAGTCGCGTGCCCATTCTTTTTTGGACATGGCCCACACACTCGCTTTTTGTTACCGGAAAGTCGTCACCATACGGATTGCTTTTCAAGATGTTCGCGAAAGTCTTGGAGTCTCCGTCGCCGATATAATTTAAATACTTTACCCCGTGTATTTCTTCCGACCTTTCGAACATGTCAATGATGGCATCCACCTCCATCTTTCCTGCTGAACCTTCGTGATTTTTCGTACATAATTCTTCGTGTTGTTCATACCAGTCTTCATATTCTTCGGAGCCCACGCCACAGTGCTCCTAAAGCAAGGGCAGGGTTTTTGAAAATGGATCCAAGATTTTCCAACGTAGATTTTTCGTATATGACCTCTAGATTTCAAATTTTCAAACCCCGAAATCGTACCTGATCCTACTTTAAAGATAAATGTATGTATTACTTATGTATGTACTTAAATGTAAACCACTTTCAGCGTAACCCAGGACCAACGACGGGGACGTAGTGGTAACCTGGTCCCATTTTGTTTTTTAAATTTTTTTTGGTTGATTTTTTGTTTTTTTATATTTTTTTTTTGGTTTTTTTTTGATTTTTTTAAATGTTATTATTAAATAAAAACTTGAGCGATAACGATACTCCTTGGAATCAAAATTTTGATTATGCATTAAGTGATGAAAATTCTACAACTGCTGTAAAAAGCTTCTCTAAGTATAACTCATCTTCGATTGTATTTATTTTATATCTCTCCCAAGTTTGCGAGAATTCACGGTGGAGTGACTCTCCACTTTGCTCGGACCAATATCCTAGACCATCATTGTGTTTTATGAATTGAAGACATTCCATAATGTGGGTTTTTAAGACATGAATTTTTAAGGTTACTGAGATGTCTTCAATTTCATGTAAAGCAATCAAAGCTTTGTTTAACTTATCCAAATGAACGTTTAGTTCTGGTCCTACTTTTCCAGATGTAAAACTACAATCGACAACTTTATTCATTATTACAAAAGCATTGGTAAAAGGTATGATTTTTAAATATCCCACAGTTTCATAAATCTCAGGATCATTTAGTTTGTGAGCTTCTTTTAAAAGTTTCCTACATGCATTGCCTTCGAAACAATCTCCGTGGTAGTTTTTGGAAATAAGTTTTAATTTTTTTGGCCATATCAAAGCTTTATCTTTTCCCAAAAGGGGTACTAAACCTTTCCAAAACAGATGGTTTACGAAGCCCATTAGCACGTGTAATTCAGGAATTACGCATTTTTCTAACACAGTGATGTCATCACTTTCGGTAAATAGAGGGAGGTTAATAGTGCTATGAAACTCTTTGCTGTTTTTCTTATTTCCACCAGCAAGATTGAACTGTTCATAATCGTTTCTTAAATCTCCGTATGATTTCAGTTTGATAACATTGCTTTCAAAATTATCTGCATTGGAACTACATTGATTGTAAAGCACATCTTCCTGTCCAGATGTCTTGTTTTCTTTCAAGTCGTTAAGTGAAACAAAACAATAAGGACAAGGAAACATTGCAGATGCCGTCTGTTGGCCATTTATGATAAGCATCAATTTAAAATCCGAAACGAACTTGAAGGGAATGTTATTTATTTTAGTGATGTCAAATAAAAGTTTTACGTTTTCATACGTTTCCTTTATCTTAGGTACAATGCATAGTAGTATAACTCGTTTCACGCTCATCAATTTTGCTTTCTTACTTGCGCTACCTCCCTCAGAATAAAGACTTCTCTGATTTTTATCATGAATTGTTAAATCATCATAATTAAAATCATCACCATCAGAATTTTCTTGAAATATTGATAAAGAAATTTTAAAAAATCCGCGGCCCCCGTCAGCCATTGCTTTAACACAAACATTCCCTTCAAGTTTTCTTTCCATAATTACTGCATCAAAAAGTTCTTCCGCATTTGCGTAAACTACTGGTCTTTCTTCTTTTTTTGCATCATCACAATCAAAAAAGTATTTATCTTTTTTATATATATCTTGTAAAAGTTTCGATTTTTCTGACATGTGCTTCTTATAGTCAACGGGTACTGACTTTCTTCCAACATTTGATCTTAAAAAGTTAGCAATGCTTTTCATTTTATTACTGGATAAGCCAAGGTTTACTCGCAAATTATCCAAACGCTCTTCACTGAACGTAATGTCCTTTTTTTCATTAGGATTAACAACAACTCTCATTTTAGAACCCTTCGTACTCAACTCAATTTTCTTATTCTTAATGTGTCGATTTATATCGTCTTCAGAATCAATTTTGGTTCTAATAATAGTTGACGCAACGATTTCTTGCTTGACATCAGGAAGTTTTTCTATTATTTTTAAAGCATTGCCTTGAATATTATTACATGAATGTTTTTTGCCTTTACCAATTTCTTGTAAACATTTTTTACATATTTGTATATTAGTTTTTTCCTTTTTTTGGCTGTCTTTCTTTGCAAGTTTGTCAATATTTGAGGATCCATAAAGACCATTAGTTGTATCAATCTTAGTTTCGAAATTTCGTTTACAACCCTTACCCTTTACTAATTACTTTCTCATGACCTTTATATCTGCCTGTTAAACATACATAACAATTACAACTGTCCATAGATGTGCGAGTACTTTTAGGTAAAACCAAACTATTGTAATCTGGCATGTCTGGAAAAGGTCTTGTAAAAATGTTGTTACTTGCATCAAAAAGTGTGTGGTAGCAAGTTCTGCATATGCTAAGGGGGTATTTTTCGTTATTTAAATCATAATCTTTGTTTATAAATTTCTTTATCAATGTTTCATACTTTTCGTTTATAAGAAATTTATTCGGCTTTTTTTTGCCAAAAGAAATTTTTGTACCGCAAGGTCCGCAGACTTTACGTCTATTTTCATCGTGAGAACAAGCTTTCGTATTGTCCATTGCACCATTCTAAACAAGTCAAACACTACTTGAAAATATCTGCAAAGCCTTTTTTATTCGTAATTTAACAAAAATTATTTCAGTTTTTTAGTGTTGAATAGGACCAAAATGTTTGTGTCAAAGGTGATTTATATTAGGATTGTGAATTTATTTTAAATTACAGGTATTTGTGTTGTTGAGATGATGGCTGCTAGACTACAAGTAACTTTTTAGATATTGTGAAATGTACAAATAAACGTCTAGCCTGGCAAGGCCTACTAGATCTTTATCTGGCGTAGACATGAATCTATGCACATTTAAACTGAAAATAAGTAATGTAAATCTTTCAACTAGATTTACCACAGGTAAACTTACTCTATCTTTAAAATAGGATCAGGTACGATTTCGGGGTTTGAAAATTTGAAATCTAGAGGTCATATACGAATACTCTACGTTGGAAAATCTTGGATCCATTTTCAAAAACCCTGCCCTTGCTTTAGGAGCACTGTGCACGCAGTACAAGCTTGGCAATAGGAGCTTCTTACCACCATATCGACAACTTTCGCGGTATAATGCCCAATGAGCGTTGTTACGCCATAGAGAGACGTGAACCCCCGCTTCTTCCAGGAACCATCGCCAGACACTTTCAAATGAGTTTCGTGGATTCCGTTTTCAACATTCTTCTTTCTCTCCTGCTGGACTGCTTCCTTCGTGGTTCTCTCGAAAGCCGCTTGTGCTGCATTGTGAATGTGTTGCACCACTCTATTGTACGTGGTATTCGATAACCCCTTGCAAAAATCCATCAGGCCACAAAAAATGTTGATTCCTTGTCGACCTATGCCCAGTAGTCGAAAAACGAAGACAATTCTCCTATTGATTTCATAGCCCGTATTTAGAGTTGGCCCCGAATTTATTTCTCTCCGACCACATGAACATGAAACAACAATCTTAAAACCCAAACATCTTTGTCCACATTCCGCGAATTTCACTTCTTTTTTACAATTTGCGCAGATAAGAATGTCCGAGAGCGCGCCAAAAACTGTCAAAAATTCGATTATTCTGTACGTGTGAAGCACATTCACAATCACAGATTCTGCACTTGAACTTGTAATTTTTTTTCGAGCAGAACTTGCATTCGGATCGTCCTTAACGTTTTTCGTAAATCGATTTCCATAAAATTTACGTTTTCTCGAAATCGAACTACGTGTCGCGGAGTCTTTTTTGCCTTTGGGATACATCTTTACTCGCCAAGAGTCGAGGCAACACTGAAACTAGCCCGAGAAACTGACGAAAAAGATGCGTGAAGAAGAAAGGGACGGGAGAAGAGTATTTTAAGAATGTAAGTTTAGTGTAAAGAATGCGCGTAATCCGGAATACCGTGTTGTTTTATTTTCTTATTCACTAAATTCTTGGAAAATAAAACAACACGGTATTCCGGATTACGCGCGCAACGGGGATCCTTGACGCCAGGCGCGCTCGGTCGGCTCGGCGCGCTCCACTTTCAAGTGGCATATCTTCCATAATTTTCAAGATCGGCTTTTGAAATTTTGCAATAATATTCTTAGAGCATATACCTATCGGTTAAGACAATAAAAAAAAATCGATTTTTTGAAACGTCTAAAGGTACTTCCCCCCTTAACTTATATTAACATTTGCAATTTGCTTCAACAACTGATCGAATGTATCGCAAAACAAATGATGAAAAAACTTACCGAGAAATTCCAAAACACAGTAAATGGAGAGACGCGTCGAATGCGTGTAAATATGACCAATGCTAGCTGAAAAGTGCGATCGCATCGAGAACACTTGTAGAAACTTCACATCGAATGTAAATGAATAATGCCGAAAGGTAACAATGTGTCACAACTCCCTGTGTCTCACAACTCCCCATTTTCCCCTACAACTTTGCGCAAAAAAAGACCTATACCTTTAAAAACAGAACAGTTTAAAATATCAAATAACAACAAATTTGGAAAGGCACCTTTTGGGACCTTTTACCAGAAATAGAGTTTTCTAAAAATATTGACTACTTTACAAAAAAAAATTAAGAAAAATACCAAACATATATTAAAATATTTACGTACCTTGCTGAATATTTGCCATAATAAACGAGTCAAACTATAAAATATCGAAACGTTCAGAACGAACTACCATACAATAATAAATGTTGATCAAATCTAAAAAAAAAAACAAAATAGGATTTTATTTAGGTAGACTTTATCATAATTTTACTGATAAGGAAACAAAAAATAAAAATAAACTTAAGCTGATTTTATTTGAGCAATATAATGAAGATTTTCTTTCCCTTTTAGTTTTTCTAAAATATTGCTTTTAATTTTTTGATTTTTGTCTATTGTTTAAATCACTGTGCGACGGCAGTGCCAGCATCCGACACCTTCTGCTGCTTTTGAAAATGCAGTTTTTGAAAATGCGCGATCGATAGAATTTGGTACTTGGCTCTGCACGCGCTGCAACGTCAGCGGTTTTGTTTGTAGATTTATGTATTGTGTTATGCTAACATACATACTTATATGTATGTGCATAACTAAATGCGCATAAAAACATCAGAGCGTTTCTAAAAAAATATTTGGTTTTTCCTCGTAACGATTCCTGTGTTTAGACGCCTTAATATTAATATTAGGGTGGCCCGCATCGCACTTTTCAATTTCCCATATAAATTGTATGGAGAAATATGATTTCACATTTTCTATGTCCGCATCGTATTATACGATAACGGATCGAAATAATGGTTTTCTCTCAAACGATAAATATGGAGCCTTAAAATCTTCTTTTGCTTAATCTACAGATTTGGAAGTTATTCAAGGCCAATAATAGGATAGAATTATATACTCAGGCCCGTGCACAGAAAATTTCCGAGGGGGTGGTTTAAACTCAAGTTACGTAATCAATGAAAAAAGAAAAAAAAAATTTTGGAGTACAGAAATTTTATTGTCAAAAGTAATAATTAGCTACATTTAGGTATGTAATAAATCAACTCTTCAAGGTACTGAAAAAAACTCTTTCAAAATTATTTGCGGATCGATTTTGACATCGCGATGTACAGTTATAGAAATGAAAATTTACTCACCAAGTAATTTTGTAATCGCGATGTCAGTTGATTAATCAACTATCAAACTAAACTTGGCATCGCCAATATCCGCGCGCAAATCCTCGCAAAAGTGTGGCGCTAGAACGTTCTTTATAATGTTTACACACTTTGTCCGTCGTAATTTAAGATCAGCTGTCTCCGGTTTGGCACAAAACTTGCGAACGCACAACTGTGACAAATGGTCAACCTGTGAAGTAGCAGTGTGCTCTGCAACAAAAAGGCACAACACAACCTCCTGCTCAATGGTTTTGGGTACTGGGTCCACCTCGAAGGAAATTTTGTTTCTCTGCCCAAAACTCTTACCATTGGAAACATGTTTTGCTGTTGTTGCATGTTTTTGCAAATGACACAGTTTGGCCTTTATTGTGCACTTGCAATAAAACAGAACACTTCAGTAGGATCTGTGGTCACTTTTCTCACCCAGTCTTTGAATTCTGGCTTTGTAAGCCATGCGTCTCGGCATTTTTGATTATATATTTCTTTCGGCATAACGATGCTTTGCTGACGCTTGCAAAATGATATTAGCTTTTTGAGTGATCGCTATCGATAAAGATATCGATGCAACACACTTTGCCAAATGGTGTTGGAAAATTTCTCTCAAAAAAAGTATCGCAACCAACAAATATGCAACCAACTCCGATATTGTTCACTTTTATTTTAATTGTAATTTTTGAAAATAGCTAAATTAGTAGCTAATAGCTGATTTAAAATTTTTGTAGCAATCGGCCTTTAAAAGTGGCCAAATCTAGCTACAAAGTAGCTGATTCGGCAACACTGATAGTCACAGCGGCAATAACCAAAAGTGACTTGACCGATGCTGACGGCCAGCCATCGCCGTACAAACGTACATATATGTATGTATGTATGTATCACACACATGTATGTTTGTCGACTCGAACACCATGCCAGTACCGCTGTGTTAACTGCTCCCCCTCTTAAGCTCGGAACGTCCCTGATCCGACAGATTTAATTTAAAATATATATTAATTCAATTTGTTTTATATATGTACGTATGTACTTACAATTTTGTAAGGAGTTTTTTTCTTTGTTTTGTTTTTTTATAGAAATTTGATTTGAATATTTAGGTAATGCGAATTCATATGTGGGTATGTTTACTATCATTATTTTCCTTACTAATATATTTATAAGTTTCTGTATAGTTTGTTTGATACTGCTGATACAATATATATGTATTTGTTTTAAGCAAGTTATTGCTTCGTGAGATTCTTATTTTATACAAAAATGTTTCTGTTAATATCTATAATAAACGATTGTTTACGTAAAAGTTGGAATTATTAACGAATCTTAGTATACATAGATTTATATCAAACGATTGTTTACACAAAAATTGCTTAGAGCTAAATATGGATAAATCTCTATAGACTATCCTTTCAATATACCTTAATGTTTATCTAACGGCGATAATAGCATAGTTGCCCAATTTACGATCTCCTGGCAGCGCTGTACTTTATTCTTGCTTGTTCGCTGGAAACGATGTGCTAAGTTAAATGAAACACTTAATTTTCATTTTTATTCTCACTTTATTCACACTTCACTTCACTTACACTTACACTGTGACTTACACTGTCTAATTATCCTAAAAACTAACCGCGCTTAAGTGCTTTTTTAGTGACGACTCTTTCGGCTGTATCATGCGCACGATTCGTTTCGGCAAAATGCGAAACGTCGGCATACAGAAAAAGTACTTAAGCAAGGTGTGGGATAGTCACAGCGGCAATAACCAAAAGTGACTTGACCGATGCTGACGGCCAGCCATCGCCGTACAAACGTACATATATGTATGTATGTATCACACACATGCATGTTTGTCGACTCGAACACCATGCCAGCAGTGTTGCCAGAACATTTTCAGAAATAAAGCTAGATGGATAAAAAAAAAAGCTAAAAAAAGCTAAAAAAAAATCGAAAAAAGGCTAAAAAAAAAGCTAAAAGTACAACGCCATTTTTACGTTTTATTCGTTATTTTCATTGTAAAAAAAACAATACTTAGCATAACTATTTTACACATGTAGTGAAACATTAAATTTAATTTGTACTTCAATTTCATAAAAGTATATATTGTATATACACTGATGCTTTGCATCATATAAATATAAAGCTACGAAACATTGCAATTTGTATTTCATAAAATTTTTCATAAAAAACAATCTTAGCATAACTATTTTACACATGTAGTGAAACATTAAATTTAATTTGTACTTCAATTTCATAAAAGTATATATTGTATATACACTGATGCTTTGCATCATATATGTAAATATAAAGCTACGAAACATTGCAATTTGTACTTCATAAAATTATTTCCACTTCCAGTTAACAAAATAAAAAATGCGCCTTTTACTAACTGCCCAACCTAATATAAACGCACGAACATAAACGACGTTTTTTGCTCTAACCGATATAAACACAAGTTTTCTTGATAAAAATATGTGTGTATATGTCAAACCCTGGTGTCACGCAGAACCAAAATTGGAAATCAAATTAGGTTTTTACGCACGCAAATTAATTTATGTTACTTTCATACAACTTGTATGTACATGAGACAATTTTTGACAAAAAGTTACCGCAATGCGTTTATATTAGATTGGGCTGTAAAAGTCTTATTATATTTCTATGTCAAAATTTTCTTCATCATCCGAGGAATAAGAATAAATACTGGAATTGTTCATGAGACTAATGAGATCTTTTGTTATGACAAAGTCATGACAGCACTTCTTTTCTTTTTTTAGTCCATACCTTATACATAAAATTGCATTTAACATTGTAGTACTAGTCCTATTTCGCACCTTAGTTTTTACATTATTCATCGTACTAAAAATACGCTCAACCTCCGCATTGCTCAGCGGCAGAACCAAAAATTCAAAAACAAAATTAGAAAGACTGGCAAAAGGATTTTCCCCGAACGCATTCTTATACTCCCGAACCTGTGTCCAAAATGCAACTGTGGAATCTATGCCTTCCCATTCGATTAGATGCAATTTCTTCCATTGCATTTCTATGTTACTTATCTCGTCAGATGTATATCTACATTTTTCTTGTTTGAAACTATCAAATATGTTTGTTTTTACAGCGCTCAGTGCTTTTTCCATAGAAAAGAAATTAATATTTTTCAAAGTGTCGATATTACTTGGCAAACGTTGGCGTAATTGCTCTATTAGTTTAATAAGAAAACTACGGCAGTTATCTCGTATATTTTTTTCTGTATCTATATCATTAATGTTTGTTTTCATAAACTCCTCAAAGGAGTAATGGAAACAAGGAAGAGGAATTAATAACGGCAACAACGGAGAAGACAATGGGTCAAAAGTTTCTGAGGAGTAAGTAACAAGTGAGCAAAGATTTGAAAGTAGATACTTTAAGTCACTGAACATCTTGAGGGGGTCTACAGAATTGCTTTCAAAAAGCTTATTCACCATTTGAACTTCTTTTAATATAGGGCCAAGGAACATTAAATAAGCTAAATTTTCGTCAGAGAACAGATTTGCCAACAGCTTCGCTTTATGACAGCATTCCACTGTTGCAGCAATACCAAAGTGCGTTTTCAATTCCAACCATTGACTGGTTACTCTTTTAACGGCAACTTCGATAGACAGCCATCTAGTAGAGCAGGCTCTAACCATTTGTAAAGGTTCTAGCCCATCATTTATGGCAGCATACAACATGGAATAGCTATTTTGTCTACTTGCGGATTTAGAAAACCAGTTATATGTTTCTGATATCAAAAATTCAATTTTATTGGGAAGTAATTTCGAAGCAGACGAAACAGCCAATTGGATCGAATGGCAAACACATGGAACTAAAACAATATTAGGTTGATGTTGCTTTAATAAAGAAATCACGCCTCGGTTTCTGCCTACCATAACACTAGCATTATCTGTTCCTAAGCCCCTTAAGTTTTTAATATCTAACCCAAACTCACTCAATGTTTTTAAGATTGAATCTACTAATCCTTTTGCCGTGCAATCCTCGATAACTGATAGTGTAAGAAATGTATTAACAATTGATTTGCTGGTAGCGCTATAATATCTTATCACTATTCCGAGGTACTTTTTAACGCTTATATCTGTCGATTCATCAATAATTAAGCTGTATGGATTGCTACCGATATCAGAAAGTAACCGATTTTTAAAATATGGACATAGCACATTTCGAATTAAAGCACTACATTTTGATCGAGCCAGTTTTATTCCTGTAGCTATTGAACTGTCGTGAAACGAGTTTCTTTGAATCGTAGATAAATGATCTACGGAACAGATAGCTGTGTGTGAAGCGACGTAAAGTGCGTTAGCTAATTCGGCTCGCTTTGTATCATAAATAATACCAACAGCTTTAAAAGAAATTGTTGCCTGCTTTCCTCTTAAAAATGGACCTGCTGTTGCTTTGTGTTTTTTCGTATTTGCATGCGCTATCAAAGTGCATAATTTTGGTGTCAATTTACAGCCGCAAAACTTACACAATATTTTGTCATCATATTCAGATATCCAATCTTTAAACCTTTTATCGCTGAACCAAGCTTTTCTCACTTGTTGGGTATATCTGCGCCACAAAAAAACGTCATTTAATAAAAAAAACAATAAAAGCGGCATGTGAATATAATACCTTTTGGTCTTTCTGCGCGGTGATTCCTCATCCGAATAGCTGCACGAACTTTCACTCTCGGATGTTTGTAAATCAATTCTTTGGGAACACCTGTTTAATACACAACTATTTATTTCACAATAGTTACTTCAGGGCTGCATGTTAACGTTAAATTTATCAATAAACGAAAATAAATTAGATTTTCGTTGCTTTTATTGATAATATTTACGTTAAACGGCAAACTCTTAGAATTTTCTTGAAAGTATGCAATACATTTGTGCATACAAACATACATAGGTATGTATGTACGCACTTACCTTTTAGTATTTTTCGGTTCAACTTCATTCAAATTGTCCTCTTCACTCGAAGATGTCTCAATTGGAGCCGGCACAGCTTTTTTAAAATATCTAATAGGTATAATAACATAAATTTAACAATTTTTACCTTTAAATGCACAATTTTAACTTACCTTTCCATATTTCTGCAAATTTTACTCGATGCAACAACGCGGCGCGAATCGTTAGGAATGTTCGAAAATTATTTTGCATTTATACATGGAAATGTTGGCGGTGAAAAGAACAGTGCAATAATCGATTGTTCGTGCTGCCATTCAGTGTTAAGCGGACACACACTATACATACTTTGTGGAGACTAGATTAACAATTTTTATACTATCGAATTTTATTAATCTTAGAAAAAAGCTAAAAAAAATTCGAAAAAAGGCTAAAAAAAAGTTAGAAGCTAAATTACATTTTTTCCGGCTAAACGAAAACAAAAAAAGCTAAATCTAGCTTGAAAAAAGCTAAAATGGCAACACTGCATGCCAGTACCGCTGTGTTAACTTGTACATTGCATTCTTTGGTGAATCACTCAGGTGTTTTTTCAACCGCTCATCAGTTTTGGCTCGATATCTTAAGAGAGCTCTAAAGTTTCCATCATTCGTCAACGGTTCGTCTTCAGAAATTCTTCCCGCATCATTGGAACCTCTGAGAGCAAGTCCTTGTCGGCTACACAGGATAACTGTTTCAATGATTGGAATCATGCGTAGTTTGCTTTCATTCAAAAAGTCTAATTTTTGTTTCGACAGTTGCAAATCTTTATCCATTTTTCTTCGATTTCTAATTTCGAGGACCATTGCAACAGACATTTTTTATGGTATTCTAATGAAATGTGTCTTCCAAAAGTTTCCAGTGCTTTTTTCCAGTTTTTTAATGGGGCGGTAACTAACTGGCCCAGAGTTTGATTACCGACTCCTCTCAATGTGGCACAAAATAAGACGCAGTATTTGCAATATGCACCGTCGTCTATTGCTGAATACGCTAGCCATTGGTGTTTTTGGAGCCAAGAACGTTGAAACTTCAAACTTCTAGGGCCCGATGCAGGGAAACTGTAGCCATCAGGGGGACTCCGTCAGCTGGATTGAACAAACAATCGAATATCATAGGAACTGAGATCATTTTTCAAAGAGCAAACTGGCAAAGACGAGCTTCCTGGTACCTCCAAATCACATTCCACTTCTGTAGGAGTCAGTGCTAATCCCGTTTGGTTCTTACCTGTGACATTTTCAGCAATATTTGTCTGAGTTTGAAGCTCAGTACGACTAAATTCGCCACGCCCTAGTGAATATTATGCACTTAGTACAAATCCGAATTTATGCTATACTAGCAACCCGCCCGGCTTCGCACGTGTATAAAATATATACCCTATGTCACTCACTGAAAAAATGATTAAAATCGATCCAGTAGTTTTGGCTTATTCATTACTGCCCGTGGCCCGCACGCGTTAAATTTGGAGTAAAACAATTCCCCTTTCTTTATAGCATGAAGATTTCCTGCTATCTTTGGGATATCTAAATTCATACCCTACATTTTTGCATATTAACTTTTTGCATTTTTACATATGTATGTATTTATTTTATTTTTACAACAATTACTATATTACAGAATGTCTTTATATACAACGTTCATAGCCTTCTTGTCATTAGACAATACAAACATGTTTTCTCTAGAGGTTACTCTTGAAAGAGCGACATACAGTTGGCCATGTGAAAAACAGTCAACACTGAAATCTAAGCCTGCAACGTTGAAGGTTTGACCCTGAGATTTATTAATGGTCATTGCAAAAGATGTCTTTACCGGAAATTGTAAGCGTTTAAATTGGAATGGTAGATCCGATGGTATCAGAGGGATTCGATGAATCAATACATCTTCTCCGGTACCACATCCTGTGAGTATTGTGCACTCTATTATGAAAGTTGTCAGTGATTTTACCAGCAAATGCGTGCCATTGCAAAGTTTAGGTGGACTTAGGTTTCTTAATAAAATAACAGGACAACCTATTTTCAGCTCCATTTTGTGAGGAGGGAGTCCAGACGGGTTCAAAGAATTTAGAAATTCTGTAGGAAATTGAACAGCTTCTTCCAAATCGAGAACAGTATCGACCGAGTAGTATATTTTCGTCGGCGTATCTATCTTTGAAATAATCAAGTTATTTACTTTATCTACTTGTTCGTTAGTTGGTGACAGAATAGCTCTTTCTTTAAACCAAGATATTGTCTTATAACTTATGTTATCAATGTCAGGATAGACATTGTTGACTAACTCTTGGATTTTGTCTATCAAAACACAAAGGTTTTCTAGGTTAATCCTACCCTCACTTTGTGTTAATTCTCCATTGCCAACTTTTAGCAGCATCTCTGGAAATAGCCTGTTCTCACGTGAAGATGACGAAACCCTCATATTAGTTTTAAGATCTAATTTATTGACATGCGACCAAAGGTGGGATCTCTTTAGCGAAGCATTTATTTCGTCAGCACGTGTTCCTCGAGTCACAACTGGTAGGATTTGACGGAAATCTCTTTCCAAAAGAGTAGCGGCAATGCCGGATGACGCAACAGCTAACGCAATTTTTCCGGTAGATCTCAATTACTAATTACTGATGTAATATCTTGAAAAATATTGTTTTTAATTATATGCTGTAAAGAGCCATATACATAGATCTATATGAAAACAACAATGTATTTAAGGCATTTAATTGGATAAAGATTAATGTTGTACCTATTTGTTGAAATCGTTTCGAAAATAAGCTATTAGTTGTCGTAAAAAATAAATGACAAAAAATGTTATTGTATGGAATTGATAGCAAACTAAACGCGCTCCGAATCAATAAAAACTATTCAAAAACTGTATTTTAATTATGTGCGATTTACTAATATAGAACGTGAAAATAGCGCTTTATTTCGCTGTAAAATTGTATGTACATATAATTACATGGAATTCAGTACATACATAGATACATATGTACATACGTCCGAAATGAAATAATGCGAGCGATTCGTAAATACATACATACATACGTCACCATACGATGTAATTCAACATTAATGAGGTGTGGTGAGATTATCGCTTAACGCCTGTTGCTTCATTCGGTTGACAGCGAACAAACACACAAACAGCTATTTTTGGAAAATTAGCTGCTTTTGTTTATAGGACTTGTACAAACTATTTATTAATAATGCAAATTCTTTAAAAATATTCAGCTTACCATAGTGTATGCCTCACCAGTTTTCTTTGGTCAATGAATAAAATGAAGCAAGGAATTGTCAAACATTCTTCTAACCTGATAGAATACGCGTAATACTGCATCTACATAGACACCAGCACTTCACGCCGTTGGTTTGAACCCGCAAACCAATTAGATTACGTATTTCAGTGTCACATGAAGTTTATTTTTTTATTAATAAATAAATAATGAATTTAAACTTAATTAATTCTAAAATCTGTTCAAATATTTATTTCCTTTTGTTTTGGTGTAGAAATACTAAAGCTGATACTAAGTATTGTTTTAATTTACTCCTTGAAGGTTGGACAATATTACCAGCACTAGAAAAAACTCGCTCGGAACTTGCTGATGTAGCTGGTATTCCAAGATATTTCTTGGCTTGTAGTGAAAGGATGCGATACTGCTTTTCGTGATCCTTCCACCAAACTCTCGCCTCTAAATTATGGTTAATTTGAGGCTCAGAAATATACTTTTCAAACTCACTTTGCATTTCATTTATGTTATCCCCACCAAGAAGTATATCCATAACTGTTGGAGTATCATCTGCGACCGAAGTTGACGGCATGTTCAAACAAGACTGATAAATTTCCTTTGCCGTTGTGAAGATCTTTGTTCTAAACTCCTCGGAACTTTCAAAAAGTAAGTTCTTATGTCCCGGATCTAAGAATGATGCGATGTGAGATGGGTCCGCGCAACGTGTCTCCAACGTAGTATTCAGTCCAAACCTTTGAATTAAGTCAAATGAAATTTCATTATTGAGATCCGTTACAAAACTGGTATCATTGCAGTTAACGTTGAGGTGTTTCCTCACTAACGAAAGATATTGTAATTTTGGATTCAGAACACAAAACAGTTGTTGCATTTTCTAATGGCTTCAGCAAATTTGAAACCTCCCTTAACTTAAGCCACTCGTCCTCGAAAATTTCTATTTTTTGGGCCGTACGACCATCAAAAATTTCTCGATCTGCGAGCACTGCCACCAATGAGGGTCTCAGCCTTAATAGAAGCTCGACCATATAAAATCTGAAGTTCCATCTTGTCGTGCAACTTTGTATCAGCGTCAGTACGGGTTTTTCATGTTGCTGAAGGTGTTTCTCCAGTGCTGTTGTTCTTTTTGCGGAATGATTGAAGGCACTTACTAAATTTGATGCCTTTTTTAATAAATGTCTGCAGTCTTCCATCTCCATGCCATTTTTTATGCTTAATTGCAGTGTATGTGCTGCACAAGCAACGCTGTCTATGTTGTCCAAATTCCTAACGGCGTTTGTAATATATTTTGCATTATCGTGGACTATAGCTGAAACTCTTGCGGAAATTGCCCACTCCTCTATAGAGTCCAGAATGAAGCTTCGCAAGTTTTCCGAAGTGTGGTTTGTACTCAATTCTTCTGTTTTCAGGTTCATTGAATGAAGGGCCCAGTCGGAATCAAAATAATGCGCTGCAAAGAAATTTGTTAGCAAAAAAGTACTTGTGTAATACAATTTTTTATTTTTATGTAATGGTAAATAAAGGCGATATTTCGGCTGTGTAAGAAACGAAACTTTTTTCGCTTTAACTATTACAAAATATCGCCCGAAAACTGGTCGCAATCAAACTAAAAATATATTTTATGTAAACAACTTACGTGTTATTGTGACATAGGAATCCAATGCCCTTGAAGTCCAACCATCTGTAGTCAGAGCTATATAATAATTCATTAGAGTACAAAGCCTCAATTCGTTTTCGAATAGTTTTCCGACAAGGAACTTTGTACTGTACCCTGGCTCTAAAACACTCATTAACGATCTAAATCCTTCATTTTCAACAAAGGATATCGGCAGCCTATCCATTGTTAACATTTTCGTTAACACCTGGGTAATTAGTTCTGGGCGGTATTGGGTAATACTTGTGGAACTGCTGGTTGAAGTACTAACCCGTGACTGCCGCTTCCGGTTTGGAGGCAAAATTTCTTCTGAATCATCTGTAGCACGGCTGCTCGAAGGTTCCGGTTGATTATCAACTCCATAACTGCGTTTATGCTTAAAGTTATAATGGTTCCATAAACAAGTGGTGGATCCCATACGTTTCAGCATATCACCACAATAATTGCAGGAGGCCTCACCGGTATTTTCCACGATTGTAAAATGTTGCCAAACTTTGCTTCTGGGCATTATTATTATTTTTTTTATTTGTCTTGATTGATGAATAGATTGGCTGAATGTTCATGCTTGAGGTTCTTGATTGTTAATGAGTGATCTAAGCGCGGGATTTAAAGAAATACATACAAAGGAAATATGTATACATAAGCGATCGAAATTCCCCCAACTAAACTCAACCAAAGAAAAGTTTGCCTGAAATGTCCATCTTTATATTTCTCATCTCCAGTTACCTAAGTGGATGCATTGTCGTAGGACTGTCTGCACTCGTTTATCGGGCTTAGGTCAGTCAGTAGCAGGTAGAATATATGAGTATATGTATGTGCATATAATAGTACTGCGAAAAGCAAAAAACCTAAATGAAAATAATTTCACGCCTCAAGTAAGAGTAGTCCGCTAATCTAAGTAAATATTTACCAAAATATGAAACAAAAACAAAGCGCCGACACAATAAAAAGTAGGTAGTATTTTTATTTAATATAAGCCTTTGCGTGGTTTTTGAATTTGCATACATAGGTACATGCACTTGTACAGAAACCGATTAGGGGGCGTCCATAAATTACGTGAGGTGTTTTTTTTAATTTTCTATACCTCCCTCCCCCCCTGGTGAGATGTCGTGAGATTTTATTTAACCCCCTCCCCCATCCCCCAATCTCACGTGAGATTTTTCAAAATGTGGGTTTCTTATGTAAACTCGTTAGATTGTTATTGTAAAAAGAGAAAAAAAAAAAATTTAAAATATAAGTGTAATAAAAATTTAACAATAGAAGACTTAAATCTTAGCTACTGCGATTAAAAAAAGAATATCTACTCTAATTCAGTCCATGGAGAGTCATGCGCTGTTTCATTAGCTCGTCTTGTTACAATCCGTGAGGGTCGCACTTTGCGGAACATACGCGCTTGCTTAGCTGGTGCAATGTGAGCTGCTCGCCTGTGCTCTGCAGCTCTTGCGATAGATGCGAAGTAAATACCGCATGTACAGCAGCATCTTTTCTCTAAATTATCACGAATACTTGGGCAATAGAGATCATAAGGCGTGCTGATGAAGGCATTCAGCGGTTGAATCGGTAGGCGTATTCGAAATGGAGCGAATGACTTTCCGTCATGTTCTTTAAAGTCCGAAATTGTCAAACGTCCATCAACCTGAGTGATAGGGTATGGAGGTGGCAGAAAACGGTCGTGAAGAATCATATGCAGATCACTCCGGCGTGTGCTGCAGCACTTAGGTCAAGCTCCATATGCAGCTTAGCAATCTGTTTCTTCATAGTATCTTGTGCTGGAGTGGGACGTACGTTAGATGGTGTAGTGTTCGACATAGCTTCATCCTCATCATCGCTGATCACAAGAAGCTGATTTTGAATTATGTGAAAACAGTGAAGGAAATGACCGCGCTAATATCTTGTAGTTATGATTTTAGCATATTTTATCAAGAATTTCACTGTTTCAGTTTTTTTTATGCTATTAATTGTAACAATAAACTTTATATATAAAAAAGTATTTTCTTAAAAAAATATATATTTAACCTACCTTTTGAAGGAATGCTAAAGTAGACCGAACTTTTCTCTCAGTGGATTCCCTGAGAAGCCGTTCAATCTCATGTTTAATGCGATGTATTAACTCTTCTTTCTTCGGGAATTTTTGCTTCGCAGTATTCCACAATTTTATCACATCGTCGTGGCAGTAGTAAGAGCATGAACTGAGTCGAGTAAAACATTTACAAGAATAAACAAAGAAGGTTGGAACCTGTCCGTGTGTCGCTGCCACTCAGCTCGTACGCTCTTGTTCATTAAGTCGCGCGTTCGGCTGATAGTGGCGCGAAAACAAACGACGGGCTACACTGTACCGTAAATTCAGATTAAATTGAGCTATTGGGTATAAAACAAATATGGTGGTTTGACAGCAGTAATGTATAACGTCGAAGTATGAATGAAATTATTTTCTTTCGAACGAATTAGTGAATGATCTTAATCATACTACGATTACGCTTAAGATTAAATCTGGATAATGGACCAAAATAGTATAATTATTTTTGTTTCAATCAGAAAAAAAATTGCGTGATATTTGCCGAGACCCCCCTCTCTCTAACGTAAGATTAGATGAGATTTGACTCGACCCCCTCCCCCCTTAAAAATCTCACGTAATTTATGGACGCCCCCTTAGTAGTCCGCTAATCTAAGTAAATATTTACCAAAAATATTCGAATAGTAAAGTATTCGAAAGTGATGTATTCGAATAGTAAGGTATTTGAATAGTGAGGTGGTATTCGAATAGTAAGGTATTCGAATAGCATTATTCGAATAAACGAATAAAAAATTCGAATAAATATTATTCGAATTACGAAAACCTCTCGAATAAAAGATTTTATTATTCGAATAATTTTTATTCGAATAGTCCCACCACTAATGCATACGCGTTTGTACATACTATGTAAATTAAAGTTCTAACGCGGTTGAGCGTTAAAAAAAAATAATAAAACGCTTGCTTCCAAAGTCAAACTTGAAGTGATTATTTCATTCTTACGTTAGTTCTTTTATACAAAATGTTTGCTTACTCTATCCTTAACAAATAATTGTTTATGTTTACAATAAATCTTTCACTATTGGGTGGGCTTATTTCATCATCCTCTAATTTGTGCTTATGCTAGCTTTAAAAAGTATTGTTTACTCTAACTTTTTGTATATATTTGCCGTTATGCGGCTTACCAGAGTAGGGTATTAACTTGTATACGAACAAGAAACAATAAAATAAGAACTCTGCATTGACCGTTCTCTATTGTGCATACATACTTGTATGTATAAACACGCATGCATAGAATTAGCGGGAAATCAAATTCATAGGATATATAATAAATAATCAGGGGTTCCCAACAAAGCGCAATACCCTTACGTGACAGTTGTCTAAAAATTGCATTTACACGTCGCTGGAATTAGGGATGATCTATGTTAGAAAAACATCGCTGATGACATCGATGTCATAATCAAAAGCCCAACATCGTTGTTCGATATTTATCGAAAACTAAACATCGATGTTGGATAACATCGATGATTTTTGCATAAATAATAACATAAATAAAATTAAAAAAACAAATTAAATTTTAAAGTAAACAGAAAAAAATAAAATATGGTTTAAACAAACTAAAAATGTAAGAAACGGACTTTCGGTCCGTTACACTCAAAAAAATTAAGGGCCAGCTGCCTAGGAAGGAAACACTTATAATTCTTTTACTAATTAACAAATATTTTATTATACACAAGTTACTTAGTCTAACACAACTAACTCAGAACCCGTCTCGAACTCCACTGCTGATCGTGGTGACGGTCGCTTACTTTACACCTTCATTCCCCAGCTGCGGCGCAGTCGTTGTGTAATTTGTCTGAGCCCGGCCTTGGCTTTGACTTCCCATGGGTGCATTATTAAATGCAATTGTGCAACACGTAACGTCTCCTGTTACGTTGGATTGTGAAATTGAAATATGCTGACACTGCGGTTCGTGTAGCGAGCAGCCGTGGGAGTGTCGCAACAAATGCGACTGCAGCGTGTTAACTCTTCCCCCTCTAAAGATCTGCGTCCCGCAGATCATGATTTGGAGATGCGACCTTTTTTGGTCGGTTCCGAGAACTCGGTTGCAGTATCGACATATTCAGCTTAGGAAGTTTTGCTTCAGTTATTAGCTTTCTCCAAATTAGCAAAATGAAGACCATTAGCAAAATAAGTCCTAGGGCTTCGGATGTTGCAAACCAGTTGGTTTTATCTTTCAGGTAACCCAAGAGTCGTATGTTTCCGGAGGTCATTTCGTGGACGAGATTGAAATCCACTCCCAGGCTTCTATTCGTTATGGTGGACAACACGGGTGGGAGCACCTGCACGCCTGAGCTGCTAGTACTCCAGTAGGTTTGGTTATTTATTGTAATAGTCTCGTTCTCCATCTGCAGAATATAAGAGCCAGACAAAAGTTTAGGTGTTTTACCTGACCATATGCTGCTGTTGAAATTATCCAAGAATATTGTGTCTTCCTTGAGCACCTCAACCGTTGTTTCCGTGCCAATTACGTAGCGGCAACTTGTTTGCCCACCCTTGAGTAGACGTGGTAGACATTCATCTTCGGACAATAAATCTAGGGCTTCCTGTTTGCAGACCATGGCGGTGGCGAGGTAGAGACAGCTATTTTTAATATCATATGTCAGTTGTTTATTCGTTAAGATTGTCTTGTACTTCAGCTCGATGACCATCCTTCAAAATAGAGTGTGTGATCAAGTGATTAAACCTCGTTTGAGCCACCTTTGGCATGGACAGCACGTAAAGTAGAAGAGTGCCGTTCGTGTAGATTGATGGTTCACTATATTCAATGGCTTCGACGATGTTACTGTACGGAAGGACTGCGATTTCGCGTATTAGGCTATTTATTTCCCCTTTATTCAAAATATTGCTGTTTGCTACGCCTGCTTTGGCCACTTGACATGCCCGTATTAATTCACTAACGTCATCCTTGAGAATCATCAATTTGTGCTGAACCTCCTGTGAAAACTTTGCCTGGTGGGTACGTCCCAGGACGTCGTTCGTGGCCGTTGCAATCCCGTTCACAACCTGTAATAACTCTTCAGTTTTCTTGAAAATTTCAGAGTTTACCTTATACTGTAAGTTATTGTTGTCTATTATTTCATTTTGGCTCCGCAGGACTTCATCCCAGTCTAAAGCATCAAGTGAGCCAGCAATCCACTTCCAAGCTGACCCGATCCAGTTAATTGAACGCTTTGGTCTTTTGGCTATAGGACCCTTCAGCTCTTCAAGTTGAGTTCCAATTTTTGTAACTGATAAATGATGGCATCTGTGACTGGGCAAATGTGCCCCATTCTACTATGCCATTCATAATTATCGCGAGTATAAAATGCATTTTGTGTGTTTGACTCCCTATTATATTATATTTCGTATCACAATTTAGGCGGTACAAGTCGTTCACAGCATAAGCAGTTCTATCAGATTTCTTTTATTGTTATAAATTTTGCACTCATTACTATATTATATAACTTTATTTCCATTTTTAGTCATTTGTCGTACTGATAACAAATTTGCGCACAACTGTGGTACATATTCAACGTCTTTCACTACAGCATCTATTTTTATTTCATTCGCGTATATACTCATATTTACATCACCTTTTGATTTAACTTTAATAGTTTTGTTATTCGCGACTAAAATATTTTTATTTGCAACCGGCACTTGATCAACAATCGCATTATAATTTCTGGTCATGTGAGAAGTAGCACCCGAATCAACAAACCATTCGTCTTTACGAATGTCATGCGAAAGAAGAGATGCAAAGAGGACACTCTTACTTTTTGTGGTGCTGCCATCTCGCTTGCTTTTGTTAGGACAGTTTCTCTCGACTTGGCCAATGGCCTCACTTCGCTGCGTTAGCGTTTAGTAAACCTCTATTCCTAAGGATCTAATATAGTTTAATACAAGTGGTGCCAAAAATCCGCGCTCATTGTCTATAACTAAAGCCCGTGGCTCTGTGAAGTAGTGCAGCGCAACTGTTAGTTTTATTCGCAAATAAAATATATTGAAAATAATTAAAAAAAAAACTATACAAATACGATTTTACTTACGTGGGTAAAAGGATTCGCCTACAATTCCACCTCAAAGCCAAATTCGTTGAAAACAACGTAGGTAAATACACATTTAATAAAAATAAATTTGGAAAAGAATAAACTTTTCCGGAATTAAAACCACTCAGTTCACATCGGGACAGCTGTCTGTATACAGCAGCTGATCCCGTCTAACGAACTTAGGGCAGTGCTGCCATCGATTTTTATAAGCCGATACAACAGTTTTGCCCAAATGCCCGTAAATCGCTCCCCACCACTAGGTGGCGCTGCAAAACAATCTGATGCTGACATTAACCCAAGTGTGGCTCAAAACAAGAAAAAAAAATTACTATAATTGCGAATCTGAAATTTTCTTACAAAACAAGATCTCTGAACTTAAAGCAATTTGTATGCAACTTAAGCAAGAAATGCTTCAACTTAAAGCTGAAATATATGCTATAGGTTTATCTTCGCCTATCACCCCTTGGGATAGAACCGCACCAATAGCGTAGTTCGATGCGTCTGTCGTCAGGTTGAATGGTTTGGCGAAATCTGGAAAGGCTACGACATAAGCAGATACTCGTTGTTTCAAATCATGGAAAGCTTCCTGAGCCTTCTCGTCAAGCTCAATTTTTACTTTTTTTAGAGGCGTTGGCTTTTACCTGTGCATTTACCCCTCGTGTGAGGTTGGTCAAGGGTTAAGCGACCTTGGCATAGTCCCTAATAAACTTCCTATAGTATGAGGTCATACCAAGGAAACTCTTTAAATCCTTCAGGTTTTCTGGAGGTGAAATCATTTTAATTGCTTCGACTTTTTTAGGGTCAGCGCGTACTCCTTCGGGAGTAATTATATAGCCAAGAAATTCGACTTCTTTTTCAAAAAAACATGTTTTTTCAAGATTAACTTTCAAGTTCGCTTCTAGGAGTCTTGAAAAAACCTTCTCAACATTATCCAGGAGTTCGTTTGGGTCTTTGCCAAATACGATGATGTCATCGATGTAGACATAGCAAATTTTTCTTTAACACATCGCTATCATTCGCTGGAAAATAGCGGGCGCATTTTTTAGACCAAACGGTAAACGGCGGAATTCATATTTCCCGTTCATCGTAGTAAAAGCCGTTTTAGAGATGTCCGAGTCTTTCATTGGTATTTGGTGGAATCCGGCCGTTAAGTCTATTGTCGTGTAGTAATTCGCCTGTCCAAGGCTGCAAATAGTCGCGTTTATGTCAGGAATTAGGTAAGTGTCTGCGATCGTCACTGTATTTAGTCGTTTGTAGTCGATCACCATTCGGTACTGTTTTTCCCCGTTCGCCTTTGGTTTTTCAGACACTACCCATATTGGTGAATTATAAGGACTCTTTGAAGGCCGGATGACACCTTTCTCAAGCAGCTCATTCACTTGTTTTTCAACTTCGTCCCTCATACACGCTGAGTACGGGTAGCTTTTACTGTATATTGGTTCGGAAGTTGATGTTTTTATTTCAGCACGGATGTTTGTCTCTTCAAGCTCATTGCTATTTAAAGGCTTAAAGAGCTCCGAATATTTTTTTAATAAGGTTTCGACCTTCCTATGAATTCCCAGAGGCAAATCCTTGCCTATTGTAAAATTGACATGGCAAGACGTGCGT